>NC_057806.1:614332146-614521634 GCF_018294505.1 Triticum aestivum | reverse complement strand
ACCGACATACTTCTTCCTCCCATATATACCCACGTACTCCCCAAACGATCAGATATGGAGCGAAAACCCTAATTCCACCGCTGTAACTTTCTATATCCACGAGATCCCATCTTGGGGCCTGTTCCGAAGCTCCGCCGGAGGGGGCATTGATCACGGAGGGCTTCTACATCAACACCATGGCCTCTCCGATGAAGTGTGGGCAGTTTACTTCAGACCTACGGGTCCATAGTTAGTAGCTAGATGGATTCTTCTCTCTTTTTGGATCTCAATACAATGTTCTCCCCCTCTCTTGTGGAGATCTATGTCACACCCTAGCTAGTCCATGCATTAGAGTGTGCATCATGTTTATTTTTCATCAGAAACTTGAAATGGGGAAGGCAGAACCCCCAGCACCCCTCTTGAAATCAACTAGGGTTTACTAAAAATAATTTCAATGAACCTGAAATGCCCTTCTAAAATGTTCACCCTCTTTGCCTTGGGTTAGAACCTCTGGCAAAATAGGTGCACAATTTTCTAGGTCAACAAAAGGTCACTGGATTAAATCATATGTATGTTGCCTTTGGACATTTAAATGCTAATGAATATTTTAAATGTTCAAATAATTTTGGAATTAAGTCAGGGCTGTTAGGAATAATCCCAACAGAGCCCACAATTATTTTCAGGATTTTAGAAAGTGCCTAGGTATTTTAAATAAAGCCCTAAAGCTACAGAAAAAAATAGAAAAGAAAAAAAAACAGAAAAACTTACCTGGCGCCACCTACCAGGCCCACCTGCCGGCCCAGCCCAGCCACCCCGCCAGCGAGCAGCTTGGCTTGGCCAAGCAGGCAGGTGCTCAACGGTGAGCACCGCATGCGCGCCACGCAGCTGCCGCCGCCTCGCCGCTCCCCTCGTCGACCTGTCGACGTGGGACGAACTCCCTTGCATCCCCCGACCTCGCAGACACCGCACTTTCCCCCTGGTCCCTCTCCATCGCTCTTCCTCCGCCAAGGCTGACGCTGCCGTGCTCGCGCCACCGTGAAACCGCGTCCACCGTCGTCCCCGTGTTGCACCACCATGTCCATCCTCTCCTCCATCGTCGACTCCGTCGAGCAGCTGAGCCCCGAGCGCTCACACGCTCTGCAACGTCTTCTTCGACCTCATCTTCACCGAGCATCGCCGGAGATCCCTTTCAACGTCGCTGCCGCATCGACTCGTCCCCGACCGCGCCGTCTGCCTCTACGTGATCGCCGTGAGCTGCTGCACCTCCCTATCCTCCCCGTTCTTCTTCTCGTGCACCACAACGAGCACACGAAGCTCACCCGCACGCGCCGCCGTGGAGCTCGTCGCCGACGTGTCTCCGGCCAAACCCCGACCACACCACCTAGTCTAACTACTTCACTGCATCCCTAGGGGCACAACGCACCTCACCACACGCCTCGTCGTGCCCCATAGCCTCGGGCTCACTTTCGCCCGACTCCGGCGACCGCAAGGCTCATCGCCGGCGACGTTTCCGGCCACCCCGAGCCCAACCACCACCACCAAACGCCGCGGTTCGTTCCCAGCTACCCGTAGCTGCTCTCCGCGCATCAATTGGTGCCCTATGGGCGATTTCCGCAGCGCGCCACCGCGTCTGGCCTCACCGGCGGCTAAACGCCGGCAGGTTTTGACCCGCTCACCGGCGAGGTTGACCTGCTGACGTGGGTTGACCTCCCCCCTCTCTCTCACCGACATGCGGGCCCCGTCCGACTAATTACTCTGTTAGTGCTAACTAAATAGGTTAGTTAATTAGTATAGTCACGGACTAGTGGGCCCTGCCAGTAAATTAGGCTAACTAAACGTAGTTAGTGCATAGAGACACTGACCAGTGGACCCCACCAGTCAGGTTTGACCTGGACTGCCGCCTTTGACCTGCTGACGTCACCCTGACGCGTTGCTGATGCAGTAATTGATTTTCTGGATTTATTCTTATTCAGGAAATTCCAGAAAATAGTTCAAACTTCAAAAATTCATAGAAATTCAACCATAGCTCCAAATGAGATAAATTATATATGAAAATTATCAGAAAAATTCAATATATCCATCTGTAATGGTTTCATGCATGACAAAACAAGTTTACCTTGCTGTTTAAGCAGAATAAGGAAATGCACTATAAATGCCATGTTTAATGAGCTAATATTTGAATCTTTGATTCAAATGGGTTCATCCCTTCCTATTTTAGCTTGCATTAGGCCAAGACACAATCATATTGCCATGTCATAGCATGCATCATATTGTTGCATATTGTCATGTGTTGATTGTGTTCCAATGTGTTCTTCGTGGTAGGTTCTGCCTCCGAGGATATTCACGAGTATCCAACTGAAGGGCAGTATCCCGTTACCACTCCATCAGGCAAGCAACCATTGATCATTCCGATACAACCCATGTTCTCGCTCCTGCTCTTGTTTACTGCATTAAGACATCGCGATTCAAACTGCTGTGTGCTACGGTAGTTGAACCCTTATCCTCTGCATGACCTGTCATTGCCACAGTAACTAGATGAAACCCACTAGCATGTGTAGGAGTTGATTGAGCCATGTATGTGATTCCTACCTTGCTATGCCTGCTATGCTTAGAGTTGAGTCAGGTCTGGTTCATCTGGGTGATGAGCTAGAGTGAAATGCTTATGTCGGTAATATGAGGGATGTATTGAACATGTTTTGGTAAAGGTATCGATGAGAGGCCATGTAGGAGTACATGGTGGGTTGTTTCATTGAGGCCGTCCATAAGAACTGAGATCTGTATGTGTGATTTAAGATGCAGTTACTACCGTACATTGGGCCCGAAACCAATGGACCCTCTAGGCTTCTTAATCACCCTAGTACTCTGTCCAGGAGTTGCATTTAGTTTCTGGTGTTTGTAGGTTATGTGTTAGCGGCCGTGCGTAGCGCTGACCCTAGGGGTGGGCTATGTTGCGGTAGATACACCGTGGCACGGTGTACCGAGTCACCTGTTTGGTGTCTCGGGAACCCTGTTCACATCGTTCGGGGCCGTATGTGGAAACCTCGGCCGGACTCCCTGCGGATGGAACCTGGATAGGCGATAAACCTGGACTAGAGACTTAAGTGTTTAGGTAGGCCGTGGCCGACACCCTCGCTGGGCTTCCGCTTGAAGGTTGCCGAGTACATGTCGTGTAAACGGCGGTATGTGGTGAAAGCGTGTATGACGAAGTACACCCCTGCAGGGTATAAACTATTCGAATAGCCGCGTCCGCGATAAAGGACTACTTGGTTGCCTATACAGTTCATAGACAAGTTAATGGATACTACTAAAAGACTCAAGATAAGTGTGAGTATCGAGGATGGCCCTCTTGTAGGATGATGAGGGAGGATCCCCGGTGGAGTATTGTGTTGGTGAGTAGTGGACTCGTGTGCGAAAACTATTTTACTAGTGGAGTTCCGTAGGATAGCTTAGCCAAGAGTCAAAGCTGGCTTGCTGCATCAACCCCACCACCTTCTTGAGAATAAGCATGTATAGTAGGTTCTGATGTAAGACTTGCTGAGTACCTTTGTACTCATGTTTGCTTATTTATTGTTTTCAGACGACAACACTGCCCCCTCCGATGGGTTTTATGTAGACCTTGACGTCGACGAGTGACTAGCCACCCAGGTGGTGATCCTGGCCATGGAGGGCCCTATGTAGATAGACAGGCTTCGAGAAGCCTTCTTTCTTTCTAGAGTCTGTACTCAGACTAGTTGCTTTCACATGTGTTTGTATGTTTGTATGACTTGAGTGTCGGGTCATGTGACCCCTATCTGTATGAACATGTTATGTATGGCTCTCTGGAGCCTTTAACTAAAGTACTTGAGTTGTAGAGTTTTGTTGTGATGCCATGTTGTATGTACTCATATCGGGCCTATTGTGTGTATGATTGAAATGATTGGTATGAGTGGGATCCGGCAATCTAGTTGTTTATCCTTGGCAGCCTATCTTATGGGGAAATGTAGTCTAGTGTTCCTCGAGCCATAGTAGTCCGCTACAGCCCGGTTCACCGGAGTCCTGCTAGCCCAGCACTACTGTTCAGGACACTTGACTGGCCGGCATGTGTTTCACTTCGTCCCTATGTCTGTCCCTTCGGGGAAATGTCACACGGTGACTTCCGGAGTCCTGCCTAGCCTGCTACAGCCCGGGGTTCCCCGGAGTCCTGTTAGCCCAGTGCTACAGCCCGGAATCACTCGTTGATGACCGACATGTTCGATGTGATTCATGTATGCATGTCTCCATAGGTCTGTGCCGCTTTGGGTTCACAACTAGCCATGTCGGCCCGGGTTCTCTGTCATATGGATGCTAGCGACACTATCATATACATGAGCCAAAAGGCGCAAACGGTCCCGGGCCATGGTAAGGCGACACCCGTGGGATACCGTGCGTGAGACCGCAAAGTGATATGAGGTGTTAGCGGCTAGATCGATGTGACTTGGAATCGGGGTCCTGACAGCGTTGGTATCAGAGCCGGACTGCCTGTAGGTTCGTTGAGCCAAATTGGTCGATGTCGAGTCTAGAAATGCTCTAGTTATATGTAGGGGAATTGTTTGTGGGAGGGAACGTAAGGTTCTTTTACTCCTTTACCTATGCCTCTGATCTGAGTCATTCTCTCCTCATTCAACGTGGGTTAAGGACTAGGCTCTCTTCCTCTATCAGGTTCACGTGTTACTAATCCGTAGTAGCTTATAGGATTGTTGTTACAAGTCCCAGTTCAGTTTCTACTATTCTTAGTATGTTGCTAATTGAATCAGAACCTTGATATGATGTTGTTGAGTGGTATTGTGAACTATTGTGGATGTCTCAAATCTTTTTCTGAGCATTTACAGCCGTTATGCTGTCCAATTTTCCCTAGAAATTCTAATGTCTTTGCATTGTGGTTGTGCTTTCAAATGGCCAACCGTCCTCAAAACCAAGTGGTTCGCCTGACCAGGTGCCTCGACGTGCCCGGTCATACTGCTATGTTAGTCCGGGTCATGATCGAGACAGGTTACCGTTGGTATCCCGAATACACTGTCGAAGAGCAGTTCCGCGACTTTAACCAAAGCCAGTATTTCTGCACCGTCAGGATATTTCCTTCTTATCCTGGATCTACCGAGCCCCTTCACTGTTCCTATGGACTCGGGGTTACCGTTGAGATGACTGTGCAGGATGCTGCCTATTCCATGATGACCATCATGCGAGTCCGGACTGGCCTGCTTCAGAACACCGACTTCCGTTACATGCCAGCTTCACTTCTGGGAGCGCAAGGGTATCTTCAGGCCATCTATGCTGACTCCACTCAGGAGGACTCATTAACTCGTACCACTGCCGAGATGCTCGAAGATAAGGACCAAGAGAATCGGGCCTTGAGGTTGGAGCTTTTCAATACCCGTGCTGATCATTGGGCCACATTGACTCGGTTTGCACCTGCGGTGCAAGCTGGATGTATGGATACAAGGGATCTGTATCCTGTGAGATTAGCTCTGCCAGACATGGTGGATTGGCGTGATGTGGGAGGCATCACCCCACCCCGTGGTCCTCGCAGGCCACCGTTTGTTGGTCCAAGACCTCATCCTAGCCCCTATGGTCCACAGGCTCCTCAGGACCGTCTATTTCCGGATGGTCACGTTGAACTTCCAGGCTATGGAGGTGACTTCTATGAGGACTACCACGGAGCTGTCTGAGTTAGTAGTAATACCACTAGTATTGTAGTAGTTGTATCTCCACTGTCCTGCGTGACTTGTGGAATATGACTTGGCGTGTAATCGATTCCGGAGGTGTAGACAAATAATGTATAGGAGCTTGGAATGCCTCCGATGAGATGTAACATCTTTCATCATAGTTGTACTGTAGCCTGGGCTTGTACTAAACTATGTATGATGTGTATGACCGTTGGTATATATATGGCAGTTTTATATTACCATGACATACGGATGAACATCTCTGCATTCCGTGTTATCCATTACATTCTGCACTTCCTTGCTAAGTTTGAGCCATCCTTGTCTAAATCGTTGTCTTGTTTTCTCCTAGGATGGTCAACACCCGCGGCAACCCTGCTGTCCCGGAGCAGGGGGAAGCCAGTGCAGCTAGAGGTGAAAATCTGCCTCACCCGCCTTCTCTGGCCGGAGTGATGCTCGAGGCGGAAAGAAACAAGCGTGAGACTAACCGCCTGCTGGAGCGGATTGAGCAGAACACTGCACGCCACCCGTGAAATGACTTGGTGTCAATCAATGACTTTATCAAGCTGTACCCACCAAAGTTCAACCATTCTATCGAGCCCCTCGACGCGGATGACTGGCTTCGCAGCATCACCCACAAGCTATGTTCTGCCAACGTAGCCGAAGCCGACAAGGTTACTTATGCTGCCTATCACCTCGAAGGCCCTGCTAGCCTTTGGTGGGAAAACTTCGAAGCTATGCGCCCGGTCGGTCAAATCACTACTTGGGCTGAATTCAGTGAGGCTTTCCGTGAGCATCACATTCCGGAAGGTCTCATGGATCGCAAGAGGGAGGAGTTCTGCAACTTCACCCAAGGAAGACTGACTGTGGATGCTTACAGTCGTGAATTTGGGAATCTGGCACGTTATGCTCCTGAAGAGGTATCTACTGACGCTAAGAAGCAGGCAAGGTTCCGCAAGGGACTTAGCCCTGAGCTTCGTCGCGATCTCCGTCTGCACGAGTGCACATCCTTTCTGAAGTTGGTCAATAAAGCCATCAGTGCTGAGACAGGCCAGACTGATTATGACGCTTCACGCAAGCACTCCCGTGATTTTGGCTCTTCATCCGGCTCTGGGGCTCAGAAGTGCCGGGTGTGGATTCCAAGCATGGCACTGCCACCCAGGTTCATTCCGAGGCCATCCTTTGAGGCGCCTCGTCCCAACCAACAATTTGCACCGCCCAAGCCCTATGGTGGCCCCGCTGCTAATGCTGCTCCACGCCCCAATGTGGTGACATGCTTCAAGTGTGGAGAGCCGGGTCACTATAGCCGAGAGTTTCCCTAGAACAACAACCCCAATCAAACTGGAAAGTCCGTTGGCCGTGGTAAGCCAGCGGGGAAGACTTTCTACGCTAAGCCGGCCACCACTGCACGTGGCCATGTCAATTATGTTTCAGCCGAGGAGGCTCATGAGGATCCTAACGTCGCCCTTAGTACGCTCCTTGTTAACTGCCATCCGGCATCTGTTCTTTTCGATACTGGAGCATCTCATTCATTCATATCCGAGAACTATGCTCGATTGCATAACACGACATTCTGCGACATGCCCACTTCCATGGTAATTCAAACTCCGGGTTCCAAATGGCAAACTTCTAGAGTAAGCCATGGGAACGAAATTCTTGTCGATAGACTTGTATTCCTTGCATCCTTAATAGCTCTCAAGTCCTCCGACATAAATATCATCTTGGGTATGGACTGGATGTCAGCTCATTATGCTAAGATCGATTGTGCCACTAGAACCGTTCAACTTACCCACCCCTCGGGCAAGACAGTTAATGTCTTAACTCGAGTGTCCAAGCGCCAACTTTACTCCCTAAATGCCAACCCCCTTCCAGACCTTGAAGATGTTCCGGTAGTCCGAGACTTTCCGGATGTCTTTCCAGAAGAACTGCCAGGTGTTCCACCTGACAGGGATGTCGAGTTTGTGATAGACCTTGTTCCAAGAACCGTTCCAATTTCTAGAAGACCTTACAAGATGGCACCCCTAGAACTAGCCGAGCTTAAGAACCAACTCGATGAGTCCTTGAACAAGGGTTTCATCCGTCCTAGTTCCTCTCCTTGGGCTTGCCCCGTCCTCTTCGTTAAGAAGAAGGGTGGAACGGATCGAATGGTTGTGGATTACCGACCTGTCAACTTGGTCACCATCAAGAACAAAGTGCTTCCCAGGATCAACGATCTGTATGATCAGTTCGCTGGATCCTCAGTCTTCTCCAAGATGGATTTGAGGTTGGGTTACCATCAAATCAAAATCAGAAACGGGGACATTCCCAAAACGGCCTTTGTTACTCGTTATGGCTAATACGAGTACACCGTCATGTCCTTCGGTTTAACCAATGCCCCGGCTACCTTCTCTCGGTTAATGAGGTCGGTCTTCATGGAGTACTTGGCTAAATTCGTCGTAGTATACCTCGATGACATACTCCTCTACTCCAAGAATGAAGAGGAACATGCCGTACATCTAAGGCTGGTATTGATGAAACTTCGAGAGCATTGCCTTTTTGCCAAATTCTCCAAGTGTGAATTTTGGTTGCCAGAAGTGACCTATCTAGGCCATGTAATCTCTGGTCAGGGTATTGCTGTCAATCCCGAGCGAGTTCAAGCCGTCCTTGATTGGACTCCACCTGAGACGGTCAAGCAAGTTTGCAGCTTCCTTGACTTAGCGAGCTATTGCCGCCGCTTCGTCGAAAATTTCTCCAAGGTTGCTAAACCTCTAACTGAACTCCTCAAGAAAGATAAAAAGTTCGAGTGGACTCCACAGTGCGAGATCAGTTTTCAAGAACTGAAAAGACGCCTGACATCTGCCCCCGTACTGGTACCACCAGACTTCTTCAAGGACTTTATTATCTATTGCGACGCCTCGCGACAAGGACTAGGTTGCATCCTCATGCAAGATCGTCAGGTAATTGCCTATGGTTCACGGCAATTACACCCACATGAGGAAAATTATCCTACACATGATCTAGAGCTTGCAGCTGTAGTCCATGCACTTAAAACCTGGCGACATTACCTTCTCGGTAATCGTTGCGAGATGTTCACCGATCACCAAAGTTTGAAATATATCTTCACCCAACCAGATTTGAATCTCAGGCAACAACGTTGGGTCGAGTTGATCTTGGACTACGACTTAGGAATAACTTACACCCCGGGCAAAGCCAATGTCATGGCTGATGCGCTAAGCCGTAAGTCCTATTGTAACAACCTGATATTACAACAAAGTCAACCACTTATCCATGAGGAATTTCGTAAGCTAAACCTTCACATTATTCCTCGAGGATTCCTATCCACCCTGGTGGCGGAACCTACCCTTACGGATCAGATCATCAAGGCACAGAAGGTAGATCCGGGAATCTCCCGTATTAAGAGAAACATTAAGAAAGGAGTCGCGAATTGTTTCTCCATTGATGATCAAGGTGTCGTATACTTTGGGAATCGCCTAGTGGTTCCAAAGGCGCAAAACCTGAGGCGACTGATCCTTAAGGAAGCTCATGAATCCCCTCTCACCATTCATCCCGGTAGTACCAAAATGTATCAAGACCTACGCCAGAGGTTTTGGTGGACTAGGATGAAGAGAGAAATCGCTCAATACATTGCTAATTGTGACGTTTGTCATCGTGTTAAAGCAGAGCATCAACGGCCTGCTGGCACCCTTCAACCTTTGGCTATTCCTGAATGGAAATGGGATAAAATCAGTATGGATTTCATCACTGGGTTTCCCAGGACCAAGAGAGGGAATAATGCCATCTTCGTTGTGATCGACCGACTTTCCAAAGTAGCCCACTTTCTACCTGTTCGTGAGAGTATCACCGCTAGCCAGCTAGGTGAGTTATACATCTCCCGAATAGTGTCTCTTCATGGTGTTCCATTGGAAATTAACTCAGACCGTGGGAGTCTCTTCACCTCTCGATTTAGGGAAAGTTTCCAAAATGCTATGGGAACTCGTCTCTCCTTTAGTACCGCCTTCCATCCCCAATCAAGTGGTCAAGTAGAGCGAGTCAATCAAATTCTGGAAGATATGCTCCGAGCTTCTGTTATCTCGTTCGGAATGAGTTGGGAGAAATTCCTTCCATTCGCGGAGTTTGCTTATAACAATAGTTATCAAGCTAGCTTGGGCAAAGCTCCTTCCGAAGTTCTTTATGGACGAAAATGCCGAACGCCTCTTAACTGGTCAGAAATCGGGGAAAGACAACTCTTTGGCCCGGATATGATTCAGGAAGCAGAAGAGCAGGTTCGCATTATTCGTGAGAAATTGAAAACAGCCCAATCTCGTCAAAAGAGTCAATATGATCGTAAACATAAGCCTATGACTTATGAAGTCAACGAGAAGGCTTACCTTCAGGTTACCCCGTTAAAGGGAACCCATCGTTTCGGTATCAAAGGCAAATTGGCTCCTCGTTACATTGGACCCTTTCGCATTCTTGCTAAACGAGGAGAAGTTGCCTACCAATTGGAACTACCTCCGCATCTTTCCAGAGTTCACGATGTCTTCCACGTTTCACAACTCAGGCGTTGCTTCGCGGATCCTATCCGTGGAGTGGACCACGAAATGCTTGATCTACAAGATAACCTCTCTTATCGGGAATATCCCGTTCGTATCCTTGATCAAGCCAAGCGTACCACTCGACGTCATAATATCAAGTTTCTCAAGGTTCAATGGTCACATCATTCCGAGGAAGAAGCCACTTGGGAAAGGGAGGATCGTCTTCGACTCGAGTACCCCACCTTCTTCCCAGAGGATCCTAAATCTCGGGACGAGATTCTTTTGAGTGGGGGTGAGTTGTCACACCCTAGCTAGTCCATGCATTAGAGTGTGCATCATGTTTATTTTTCATCAGAAACTTGAAATGGGGAAGGCAGAACCCCCAGCACCCCTCTTGAAATCAACTAGGGTTTACTAAAAATAATTTCAATGAACCTGAAATGCCCTTCTAAAATGTTCACCCTCTTTGCCTTGGGTTAGAACCTCTGGCAAAATAGGTGCACAATTTTCTAGGTCAACAAAAGGTCACTGGATTAAATAATATGTATGTTGCCTTTGGACATTTAAATGCTAATAAATACTTTAAATGTTCAAATAATTCTGGAATTAAGTTAGGGTTGTTAGGAATAATCCCAATAGAGCCCACAATTATTTTCAGGATTTTAGAAAGTGCCTAGGTATTTTAAATAAAACCCTAAAGCTACAGAAAAAATAGAAAAGAAAACAAAAAAACAGAAAAACTTACCTGGCGCCACCTACCAGGCCCACCTGCCGGCCCAGCCCAGCCACCCCGCCAGCGAGCAGCTTGGCTTGGCCAAGCAGGCAGGTGCTCGACAGCGAGCACCGCATGCGCGCCACGCAGCTGCCGCCGCCTCGCCGCTCCCCTCGTCGACCTGTCGACGTGGGACGAACAACCTTGCATCCCCCGACCTCGCAGACACCGCACTTTCCCCCTGGTCCCTCTCCATCGCTCTTCCTCCGCCATGGCCGACGCTGCCAGGCTCGCGCCACCGTGAAACCGCGTCCACCGTCGTCCCCGTGTTGCACCACCGTGTCCATCCTCTCCGCCATCGTCGACTCCGTCGAGCAGCTGAGCCCCGAGCGCTCACACGCTCTGCAACGTCTTCTTCGACCTCATCTTCACCGAGCATCGCCGGAGATCCCTTTCGACGTCGTCGCCGCATCGACTCGTCCCCGACCGCGCCGTCTGCCTCTACGTGATCGCCGTGAGCTGCTGCACCTCCCCATCCTCCCCGTTCTTCTTCTCGTGCACCACAACGAGCACACGAAGCTCACCCGCACGCGCCGCCGTGGAGCTCGTCGCCGACGTGTCTCCGGCCAAACCCCGGCCACGCCACCTAGTCTAACTACTTCACTGCATCCCTAGGGGCACAACGCACCTCACTACACGCCTCGCCGTGCCCCGTAGCCTCGGGCTCACTTTCGCCCGACTCCGGCGACCGCAAGGCTCATCGCCAGCGATGTTTCCGGCCACCCCGAGCCCAACCACCACCACCAAACGCCGCGGTTCGTTCCCAGCTACCCGTAGCTGCTCTCCGCGCATCAATTGGTGCCCTGTGGGCGATTTCCGCAGCGCGCCATCGCGTTTGGCCTCGCCGGCGGCTAAACGCTGGCAGGTTTTGACCCGCTGACCGGCGAGGTTGACCTGCTGACGTGGGTTGACCTCCCCCCTCTCTCTCACTGACATGCGGGCCCCGCCCGACTAATTACTCTATTAGTGCTAACTAAATAGGTTAGTTAATTAGTATAGTCACTGACTAGTGGGCCCTGCCAGTCAATTAGGCTAACTAAACGTAGTTAGTGCACAGAGACACTGACCAGTGGACCCCACCAGTCAGGTTTGACCTGGACTGGCGCCTTTGGCCTGCTGACGTCACCCTGACGCGTTGCTGACGCAGTAATTGATTTTCTGGATTTATTCTTATTCAGGAAATTCCAGAAAATAGTTCAAACTTCAAAAATTCATAGAAATTCAACCATAGCTCCAAATGAGATAAATTATATATGAAAAATTATCAGAAAAAATTCAATCTATCCATCTGTAATGGTTTCATGCATGACAAAACAAGTTTACCTTGTTGTTTAAGCAGAATAAGGAAATGCACTATAAATGCCATGTTTAATGAGCTAATATTTGAATCTTTGATTCAAATGGGTTCATCCCTTCCTATTTTAGCTTGCATTAGGCCAAGACACAATCATATTGCCATGTCATAGCATGCATCATATTGTTGCATATCGTCATGTGTTGATTGTGTTCCGGTGTGTTCTTCGTGGTTGGTTCTGCCTCCGAGGATATTCACGAGTATCCAACTGAAGGGGAGTATCCCGTTACCACTCCATCAGGCAAGCAACCATTGATCATTCCGATACAACCCATGTTCTCGCTCCTGCTCTTGTTTACTGCATTAAGACATCGCGATTCAAACTGCTGTTTGCTACGGTAGTTGAACCCTTATCCTCTGCATGACCTGTCATTGCCACAGTAACTAGATGAAACCCACTAGCATGTGTAGGAGTTGATTAAGCCATGTATGTGATTCCTACCTTGCTATGCCTGCTATGCTTAGAGTTGAGTCAGGTCTGGTTCATCTGGGTGATGAGCTAGAGTGAAATGCTTATGTCGGTAATATGAGGGATGTATTGAACATGTTTTGGTAAAGGTATCGATGAGAGGCCATGTAGGAGTACATGGTGGGTTGTTTCATTGAGGCCGTCCATAAGAACTGAGATCTGTATGTGTGATTTAAGATGCAGTTACTACCGTACATTGGGCCCGAAACCAATGGACCCTCTCGGCTTCTTAATCACCCTAGTACTTTGTCCAGGAGTTGCATTTAGTTTCTGGTGTTTGTAGGTTATGTGTTGGCGGCCGTGCGTAGCACTGACCCTACGGGTGGGCTATGTTGCGGTAGATACACCGTGGCACGGTGTACCGAGTCACCCGTTTGGTGTCTCGGGAACCCTGTTCACATCGTTCGGGGCCGTATGTGGAAACCTCGGCCGGACTCCCTGCGGATGGAACCTGGATAGGCGATAAACCTGGACTACAGACTTAAGTGTTTAGGTAGGCCGTGGCCGACACCCTCGCTGGGCTTCCGCTTGAAGGTTGCCGAGTACATGTCGTGTAAACGGCGGTAAGTGGTGAAAGCGTGTATGATGAAGTACACCCCTGCAGGGTATAAACTATTCGAATAGCCGCGTCCGCGGTAAAGGACTACTTGGTTGCCTATATAGTTCATAGACAAGTTAATGGATACTACCAAAAGACTCAAGATAAGTGTGAGTACCGAGGATGGCCCTCTCGTAGGATGACGAGGGAGGATCCCCGGTGGAGTATTGTGTTGGTGAGTAGTGGACTCGTGTGCAAAAACTATTTTACTGATGGAGTTCCGTAGGATAGCTTAGCCAGGAGTCAAAGCTGGCTTGCTGCATCAACCCCACCGCCTTCTTGAGAATAAGCATGTATAGTAGGTTCTGATGTAAGACTTGCTGAGTACCTTTGTACTCATGTTTGCTTATTTATTGTTTTCAGACGACAACACTGCCCCCTCCGATGCGTTTTATGTAGACCTTGGCGTCAACGAGTGACTAGCCACCCAGGTGGTGATCCTGGCCATGGAGGGCCCTATGTAGATAGACAGGCTTCGAGAAGCCTTCTTTCTTTCTAGAGTCTGTACTCAGACTAGTTGCTTCCGAATGTGTTTGTATGTTTGTATGACTTGAGTGTCGGGTCATATGACCCCTATCTGTATGAACATGTTATGTATGGCTCTCTGGAGCCTTTAAATAAAGTACTTGAGTTGTAGAGTTTTGTTGTGATGCCATGTTGTATGTACTCATATCGGGCATATTGTGTGTATGATTGAAATGCTTGGTATGAGTGGGATCCGACAATCTAGTTGTTTATCCTTGGTAGCCTTTCTTATGGGGAAATGTAGTCTAGTGTTCCTCGAGCCATAGTAGTCCGCTACAGCCCGGTTCACCAGAGTCCTGCTAGCCCAGCACTACTGTTCAGGACACTTGACTGGCCGGCATGTGTTTCACTTCGTCCCTATGTCTGTCCCTTCGGGGAAATGTCACACGGTGAATTCCGGAGTCCTGCCTAGCCTGCTACAGCCCGGGGTTCCCCGGAGTCCTGTTAGCACAGTGCTACAGCCCGGAATCACTCGTTGATGACCGACATGTTCGATGTGATTCATGTATGCCTGTCTCCATAGGTCTGTGCTGCTTTGGGTTCACGACTAGCCATGTCGGCCTGGGTTCTCTGTCATATGGATGCTAGCGACACTATCATATACGTGAGCCAAAAGGCGCAAACGGTCCCGGGCCATGGTAAGGCGACACCCATGGGATACCGTGCGTGAGGCCGCAAAGTGATATGAGGTGTTACCGGCTAGATCGATGTGACTTGGAATCGGGGTCCTGACAATCTATTCGATGTAATCTTCCTTTTGCGGTGTGTTTGTTGAGACCGATGAATTGTGGGTTTATGATCAAGTCTATCTATGAATAATATTTGAATCTTCTTTGAATTCTTTTATGTATGATTGGTTATCTTTGCAAGTCTCTTCGAATTATCAGTTTGGTTTGGCCTACTAGATTGATCTTTCTTGCAATGGGAGAAGTGCTTAGCTTTGGGTTCAATATTGCGGTGTCCTTTCCTGGTGATAGTAAGGGCAGCAAGGCACGTATTGTATTGTTGCCATTGAGGATAACAAGATGGGGTTTTCTTCATATTGCATGAGTCTATCCCTCTACATCATGTCATCTTGCTTAAGGCATTACTCTATTTTTAACATAATACTCTAGATGCATGCTGGATAGCGGTCGATGAGTGGAGTAATAGTAGTAGATGCAGGCAGGAGTCGGTCTACTTGTCTCGGACGTGATGCCTATATACATGATCATACCTAGATATTCTCATAACTATGCTCAATTCTATCAATTGCTCAACAGTAATTTGTTCACCCACCGTAGAATACTTATGCTCTTGAGAGAAGCCACTAGTGAAACCTATGGCCCCCGGGTCTATCTTTATCATATCAATCTCCTACTACTTAGTTATTTACTTTGCTATTTACTTTGCCTTTATTTTACTTTGCATCTTTATCACAAAAATACCAAAAATATTATCTTTATCATATCTATCAGATCTCACTCTCGTAAGTGGCCCTATAGGGATTGCCAACCCCTATTTGCGTTGGTTGCGAGGATTTATTTATTTGTGCAGGTACTAGGGACTTGCGTGTAGCCTCCTACTGGATTGATACCTTGGTTCTCAAAAACTGAGGGAAATACTTACGCTACTTTGCTGCATCATCCCTTCCTCTTCGAGGAAAACCAACACAGTGCTAAAAGAGGTAGCAGGCTCTAGGTTAATAGGTTAGTCCCAAAAATCATATAAAATAGCATATAAATGCATATAAAACATCCAAGGTTGATAATATAATAGCATGGAACAATCAAAAATTATAGATACATTGGAGACGTATCAGGCGGCTAAACTGTGGGACGAGTACCTATCGATGTCTGAGAGCATATGCGAAGATGCCATGGTTAGGTTTGCAACTACCGTGGTCGAGGTGTTCAAACTTCAATACCCGAGAGAACCAACTATGGCAGACACCGAGAGAAGGTTGTGAGAATCGCGACTTTGTTGTATGATTCTATGACTTTACGATCCAAACTAACCCCTCTGATTATACGATTTGGTCTCTAAAATCCACGTTTATATGATCTTGGTGGTGAAGATTCTACGATTTGCGATCCTACCATTGCAACTCCAATCTGATTGAGAATCACGATTCTGACAACCTTGCCGAGAGGCTCCTGGCAATCTCAGAAGCAAGAGGGTGGCCAGGTTTGCTTGGATCTCTTGACTGCATGCATTGAAAATGAAAGAATTGCCAAAGGCTTTACAAGGGCAGTATCAGGGTCACGTTAAGAAGCCCATCATTCTTGAAGCAGTTGCATCACATGATCTTTGGATTTGGCACATTTTCTTTGGCATGCCCGGGTCTCACAATGAAATCAATGTGCTGCTCGATCGCGTTGTTTGCGAGGCTGACTAAAGGAAAAGCTCCTCCTTACCACTATACTGTCAATGGACATGAGTACAACTTGGGGTACTATCTGGTTGACGGTAGCTATCCTCCATGGGCTACCTTTGTCAGCACCATCTCAAAACCAGTTGGCCAGAAAAAAAGACAGTTTGCCCAAAGACAATAAGCAGCTAGAAAGGATGTCGAGAGGACATTTGGAATTCTTTAGGCCCGTTTTGCAGTTGTTCATGGACCTACAAAACAATGAGATTCAGAGACCTTGTGGAGGTGATGACATGTTGTGTGATCATGCACCACATGATCGTCGAGGATGAGGGTGACAATGCTGTCTCAGCTCTGAAATTTGAGAACATCGTGATCCTATCCAACTTTTGAACCAGAATCCGGTCACATTTGAGGAGTTTATTGAAACACATCAACAAATTCGGCATCGATCAACTCACGAGCAGCTCAAGGAGTATCTGATTGAGTATCAGCGGGCGATGAAAGCGAACAACGATGTTGGGATGTAAATATTTGAACTTTTTAAATTTAAACTAGTGTCGCATGCGGCTATTTGAACTTTTGTACCCTTTGCATGCGCCTATTTGATAATGCGAACTGAGAAAAAAAATCAGAAAATCGGGTGCATATGACTACGGTTGGATGACGTCTTTTCGTATCCATGTCCACGGACTGGTCCTGCCGAACGGGTGCGAGAAGATTTGACAGAGAGATAGTTGACGAGGAATAGTACTACTACCTCGACGGGCGAAATCACTGTTCTGACCTTGTCAGCGTTTATAGTCACAAACTGAACTCGACGAGAAAGTATTTCGCGATTTGACCCTTTTAGAAATGCCAGGGTCCGCGGCGTTCCCACCCAACATAGAAACGCCGAGCAAGCTAGCGTTTCTACCCTGGCCCACTGCCAGGCCAAGGACGCGTTGGCTGCTGATGTGGCAGGATGGAAACGCCGACCCAGCTAGCGTTTCTGGAAACGCCATAATCAGTGGCGTTTCTGGTGCAGATATTTTAGGTGGTCGTGGGGCTTTCACCCACCACTCACCACTCACTCTCTTCTCTCCCATTGGCCTATCCCGAGCTCTTGCCCTTTTCCCCCTTTGTGTCCCTCACTTAGCCCCTCACAAATCCTTGCAAATCAATTGGGTTGGTCCGTGGATCCGGTGTCATTTCCGTTCGTTGAGGTAACCTCCTTCATCTCACAAATTTGTATTGGTTGGATTTGTCCATTTGGATTGATTTATTCTTGTTGTTCCTAACCCTAGTTTTGAGCATGGATCTATAATGTGATGTTTTGAGTATTGTTGTTCCAATAGTGTTGCATTTTGATGTTGTTGAGCATACCTTATTGTGGGTTATGGCTAATGTTAAGATTTAGGGTTAGGGTTATGGCCAATGTTAAGATTTAGGGTTAGGGTTAGGTGTTTTATTAGCAATGTGGTATATTTAGCATTGTACATTTCTTATACTCATGTTACCATTTTTTTAGATGGACAAGATTGTGAATATTCATTATGTTACAAAGAGGCATTCATGAATGTGGATATTGTTGACAAGTATGAGGAAGTGTTGATATTTCTTGAGACCCCTAGTTATGAAGAGGTTGTGGAAGAAACACTGATAAGATTAAAGTGGGTGGATGCAAGTGATCAAGTTGAATTAGTAGGAAGATATGATGTTGGGTCGGCACACAAGTGCCGAATGAATACAATGCCTATCAAGTCCAATTTGCATTGGGCTGCATATAAGGAGGTTGTTGCATCCTCAGAAGTCAAGTCACTCGAAGTCTTTGCAAGTAAGGTGGTCAAGGCTCCTCTCTTTCATGTTGACTTGAACCAAACCTTAGTAGATGATGTGAACCCGGTTAGTAGTGTGCCGCCTATTGTTGAGTATAAAGTTGAAGCGGAAGCCAATGAGTATCCCCAATATGAGTTCGGAGGTAGTGCACCGATGAAAGATGATGGCGATGACTCCGACGAAGAGTATGAGAGGCACCACAACATTGTTGGTGATGTAGAGGCTGAAGTAAGGCATCAGGACATGGATCCTGACATTATCTATCAGCGTGCTTGTGTGGATGACTCGGATGATGAAGGCCCGGTGAATGAGTTGGACGAGGATGGCTTGACTGCGAAAGAAGCAGAGTGGTACACAAAAATCACTGGTAGGGATCACAAAGTTCCCTTGTTTTGTGATGTTAGCCTTGCATATAAGGCTATAGTCGACGGTGGCATGAGCAAGACAATTGAGGCTAGACAGTTCCCAAGTAGTACACCCGACGCGATTTCGATGTCATACGTGAGGAAAGGTTTGATGTTCGAGCACATGCTAGAATTCAGGATGTGGTTGTGTGAGTATGCTGTCAAACACCACAGGCCTTTCATAGTTGTTCACTCGGACTGCAACAAGCGATACACCGTGAAATGTGAGGTAGAAAGATGCAAATGGAAAGTCAATGGAAGACTCATGAAAGATGGTTGGTGGAATATAACTAGTTGCAAAGCCACTCACTAATGCACACCGCCGGCCGTAGAAGCACGGAAGACACACCGTCAACTAACATCAGAATTCATTGGTTATAAATACCAGAAACATATAGCCGAGGATCCAACCATTAAAGTGAAGTTGTTGATGAGTTGGATTGAAGATAAATTCGGATATAAGGCCAAGTACGGAAATACATGGAAGGCCAAGCAAGTCACTCTCAGAATGTTGTATGGTGGATGGGAAGAGGCTTACAATATGCTAGCCAGGTTGCTGGGAGCGATGTCGTACAGAAACCCGGGAATGTACCACTATGTCCAAGATATTGAAGGAGTGTTCCGTCGTGCCTTTTGGACGCTTGGCCCATGCATTGCAGCTTTTGAGCATTGTCGACCGGTTTTGTCTATAGATGGGACATTCTTGACAGGGAAATACAAGGGCACACTCATGATAGCAATGGCACATGATGCTAACGATCAGGTGTTGCCTGTGGCATTTGCTTTGGTCTCCATGGAGAACCAAGACAACTGGGAATGGTTCATGAGACTTGTTAGGAGCACGGCCATTCCTCCGAATAGGGAGGTATGCATCATATCCGATCGGCACCAAGGCATATTGAAGGCCGTGGATATTCATATTCCAGGTCATGCGAGGCTTCACCACCGATGGTGTATGAGGCACTTCGTTGCAAACTTTTACAGGGCTTGTAAGAACAAGGATCTTTGCAAGGATCTTAACTCCGCATGTGTAGCCTTCTCCGTTAAGTCATTCACGACACGCTTGAACAAAATCTATGAGAAGGCAAACAAAGGTGGGAAAGATTTCTTAGAAAGGAATATTGATGAGAGACACAAGTGGTCACGGGCATGTGACGAAGGAGGCATGAGATATGGTGACATGACAAGCAATCTAGTTGAGTGCTTCAACTTTGCCTTGAAGGGTGCACGTCAGTTGCCAGTGATGGCAATAGCGGAATATACCTTTTACAAGCTGAATGAGTATTTTTTGAAGCAGTCCGACGAAATAGACAAGTTGATTGCTGATAGTGAGAAGCCTCCCAATGAAATTTATCCGAAGAAGGTTGCCGAGTGGCTGGAGTTTCAGAGAGACAAGTCAGCCATCCAGCGAGTCACTTGTTTCGATAATGTAGAAATGAAATACCAAGTGAATGAGCCAGGTGGGACAACTAGAGATGGACAATCATATGGTGCTCGCTCATTTACGGTGACTCTTAGGGCAAGACATTGCACTTGTGAGCGGCCTAGTAAGTACCACTGGCCATGCTCGCACATGATGTCAGCGGCCCGCATCAGGAATGTGGATATCTCCGATGGAGTAGTTGTGAGGTTGCATGAATTCAATTTGCAAACTCATAAGTTAACATGGGCGTCTAGATTCCACCCTTTTTTGGACGCATCGCAGTGGCCAGAGTACGATGTAGATACATAATTACCTCCCCTCATTCCACTAGCACAGCACGATGCTTCTCCTCGTAATAATCATCAAGGCCGGGATATTTATCCGGCTCAAACATCCCACAAAATAAGGTCAATGGATTTGTTATAATATATGCTTAATATTATGACCGCATGATATACAAAATCGTGTGAAAACAACTACAAATTATCCCAAAGATACATTACCAACACCAATTCTTTTCAACCTATTTTATCCTAAAGAATCTATCACAACTATTTATTAACAAATAGTAGGCTCAACCTAATCCAAAAAAATGGTCTCTCTCTAAATCCAATAATAAACAAGTTAACTAAGAATACTTAAACACAAGGAGTATATGTCTTCTTTCTAAACATAATGTAACCAAAATATTCTTCAAACAAATCACTAATAACTCATCTTAGGGTTCCACCATGTTTGAAAAAATACATCTACAATAGCCAATCTTGACTGAAAATAAATGGAGGATTGGGAGGACAATACCTCAAGCAACTCGGGGATGCTCCGATCTCCTCGTTTTGATGATCAAAATAGCAGATCTGGGGAAGATTTGGTGAAGAAGAGGGAGGGAGCGGCCGCCAGTTCGTCCCAGAGTAGGAACTGCTCGACTGGGGGAGTGGGCTGGGTTACACTGGTAGAAAAAGGGCCTATAGTCCCGGTTCGTAAGGGCCTTTAGTCCCGGTTCCTGAACCGGGACTAAAGTGTCGATACTAATGCCCCGACCCTTTAATCCCGGTTCAATCCAGAACCGAGACTGATGGGCCTCCACGTGGGCAGTGCGCAGAGCCCAGGCAGGAGACCCTTTGGTCCCGGTTGGTGGCACCAACCGGGACCAATAGGCATCCACGCGTCAGCATTTCTGTGGCTGGGGGTTTTGTTTTTTTTTGAAGGGGGGGTTGGGGGTTTTGGGGGGTTAATTTAGGTGTTTCATATATTGTGTTAGCTAGCTATAATTAATAGAGAGAAGTGTCCTCTCTTATGTCCGTGCTTGGTCGACGCTATGTACTATACATACGTATAGAGAGGACTAGACACGCTAGCTAGCTAGTAAGCAAACGAAGGAAACAGAAGATCGTCATGAACATATATGCATATAGAGAGAAGTGATATTGACCACCTCTCCTTCTACGAGAGATTGGTCGAACAACAAGTTCTCGTATATCTATCTGACACTACCGGCTACATATATACAATAATTATCTCTTACAAATATAATCATACGGACTCAGGGTCCACATAGAATTCTCCGTCTTCAGGGATCACGTGGTCAAGAAAGAATGCCACCAATTCCTCTTGAATTGCTCACATGCGAGCTGGTGCTAGGAGTTCATCCCGCTTCCGAAACATCTAATTTAAAGAAGGGGGTCAATACATATATATATGGATGAATGAAACTCAACACAAATGATGGTAATAAAATAAAATTGTGAATGTTGTTATTTACGTACTTCATATTGTTCGTCAGTGTAGCCCCGCTCACAGGTCGTGTGGCGGATGGACTCGCAAACGTAGTATCCACATAAATCATTCCCTTGTTCCTGCCACAACCACTTTACAAGAAATAGAGGTTAATCAAACTGATAAGCAAGAATGCCAAATGGTATTGATGAAACTAGTGCTTGAATGACTAGTAGATGCGCTTAAAATGCTACTATAGTACTTACTTTCGGGTGTCTAAATTGCAGCTCCTTCGGCAGTCCCGGAGCTTTTCTGGTGAATTTTCTCCAAACCCTGCCGGACAAACAAAACAATTACTTGATATATCAGGAAATGAACAAAGTTGCTGATATGGTGGATAATGATCGATTTAATTTACTTCTCGAGTATTTGAGTCATGTCTGCATAGTCCTGGGGATATTTTCGTCTTGAGTCTAAGACGGTTACTAGTCCCTGCTCAAGCTTAATCTCTAGGAGAATATAGTGGAAACTGCACACGCATGCATAACTCATCAATTACATTACTATAACCTTGACTAATATATAAGGGAAATCGAATACGCACAAGACAGTAACACTCACTTGAAGTTGTAAGGAAAGAGTATTATATCTTTGTTTTCATTTATTACGAACGATCGTAGCAAGTTGGCCTCGGTAGCTGCGGCATGAAATTTAACCTGAGTTGCATCTATGAGATATGTGTTAATGAACCCAATATCACCGACTTGTCTTTTCTTCAATTCGGCGATCTTCAATCTGCATAATATAGTGAGGATGATTATAAATACATGCAATGAAAGAGCTAAGCTATATAGAGAAACTTAATGACAGAAGTAGTACTACTTACAGACAGTAGCAGGCGACCGTTGTTTTATCGAGGGCCAATTGATTGAAAAACTGATAGAACTCCTCAAATGGAACAGGCAACAGTTCAATTCCAACGAGGTCATGCTCCTTTTTAACTTTCACATACAAAGTACTCCTCCCCCCAGAGTCTCTGCAGATTTTCAAGTACCAATCATGCAATCTTCGCGTCATCGTTGATAGAGATCTTTCATCTTTGACGAGAGGCTTCCCGTACTCGTATCTTTGTATCTGCACGTCCATGGGTTCATAATGTACTTCGTCGGGCAGGTAATCTGCAAGATTGCTATAACCGGGCACCATCCTCGGATCATTAGCGACGTTGTGGCTAGGCACCTTGAGCGGGGGGCACGATTGCTTCGCTTGTTCGCCGAGATGGGCAATTTGTTTCCCAGCTCGTCGTTCTTTCAGCCTTTGATCACTGACAGTACTTCTCGACCGCTCCGCTTCGGCAAATTCCTTTCCAATAATGCGCTTATAGTTTCCTTTCGGCGGAGACTTTGGTGGTTTTGTCAGGGCAGCCAGAGTGCACTTCACTTTCACCGGATCTACCGTCTCCTCCGGAGGTGGATGTCTCTTTGCTCTCAACCCTTGAAACCAGTCATCCACTTCGGTTCACGCGATCTCGGCGTTCTCCTCCGGGGTCCTCTCATATGGTAACTTCTGGAGTCTTCAGAGAAGGACCGAATCTGTATGTCCTCCCGCCTCTGGTTGTACTGCTAGACGCCGACCGAGCAGACGGAGCGGTTGTCTTCTTTACTTGCTTACGAGGCGGAGGAGAAGGACTACGATGCGCCGGAGCAGCTGGAACGGCGGCAGGTCTCTTCCGCCCTTGCTAACGAGGCGGAGAAGGAGGAGGTTGGCTGCTCGGGCACGTCGGCACAGGCAGAGAAGGAGGCGGAGTGCCGCCACGCGCCGGAGAAGGAGCCGGCTGAGGGCCCTGATCGTCACTCGCCGGAGGAGGAGGCGGTGGAGGAGGCGGAGTACCCTGACTCGCTGGAGGAGGAGGAGGAGGAGGCGGAGGCGTCTAGTTCAGAAGGTTGATGAGCTCCTTCCGCCATAGGCATGGAGTCTTCAGAGCAGACCCCAGCCGAGTCTCCCCTTCACCGGTAGGGTGGTCAAGCTAGAGGTCCTCAAATCCCTCCATTATTTCATCCACCATCACCCTAGCATATCCTTCTGGAATCGGCCGGCAGTGAAAAGTTGCACCGGGTTCAGTAGGATAAACAGAGCCAACAGCCGCCTTGACCTTCAAATTCATCCATTGCGTCATAAGGTGGCAATTTTGAGACTCCGTGATAGCATCCACGGGATAGCTGGCAGGAGCCGTCAAGGCATGCTCCGGCTGAAGCAGCTCGGTGGAAGCCACGCTGCTTCTGCGCTGAGATGGCGGGGTAGCTTCGGGGGAGGCTTCGGCAGTACGTTTGCTGTGATTTGCTTCTCGTTCCTCTATCGCGTCTACCCTTGCTTGCAGCGCCTGCATTTGGGTCTGCTGCACTTTTTTCCTCCTCTCATGGGATTTGTATCCGCCTGCGTCCGAAAACCCAACCTTCCACGGAATGGAGCCTGGCGTGCCTCGTGTCCGTCTAGGGTGCTCAGGATTCCCGAGGGCCATTGTGAGCTCGTCGTTCTCTCTGTCTGGAAAGAACGTCCCTTCCTGCGCTGCTTCGATATACTGCTTAAGCTTCCTGACTGGTATGTCCATTTGATCGTTCGTCCAAATGCACTTCCCTGTTACAGGGTCCAAGGTTCCGCCAGCCCCGAAGAACCAAGTCCGGCAACTGTCTGGCCAGTTAATTGTCTCTGGTTCGATCCCTTTATCAACCAGATCATTCTCAGTCTTGTACCACTTAGGCCGGGCTACGAGGTAGCCACCTGACCCCGTGCGATGGTGAAGCTTCTTCTTCGCAGCATTTTGCTTGTTTGTCGTCGACATCTTCTTACTCTTTTCTGATGTCTTGTGGGCCACAAATGCGGGCCAGTGATCTCTGATCTTCTCATATCTGCCCTTGAATTCTGGTGTCTCATTATTTTCGACAAACTTATTCAGCTCTTTCTTCCACCTCCTGAATAGTTCTGCCATCCTCTTAAGAGCAAAAGACTTGATTAATTTCTCTTTAACTGGGTTCTTTGGATTATCCTCTGGCGGTAGGGTGAAATTTGACTTCAGCTCAGTCCAAAGATCATTTTTCTGCATATCATTGACATAAGACACCTCAGGGTCTTCTGTAGCCGGCTTAAACCATTGCTGGATGCTTATCGGGATCTTGTCCCTAACCAGAACCCCGCACTGAGCAACAAATGTGCTCTTTGTCCGGACGGGTTCAATCGGTTGGCCGTCGGGCGCGATTGGTATGATCTCAAAATTTTCATTCGAGCTCAACTTTTTCTTCGGGCCTCGTCTCTTTACCGAAGTTGTGCTCGATCCGGAGGGCTAGAAAAAAGAACAAAGACTTAATTAATATGTGTACATACCAAAACAATGAATGCATCAATCAGCTAGTCAGCATAGGCTTAACTAATATATATACCTGGCCGGACTCGGTTCGGTCACCGGAGCCGTCATCACGGTCTCCTTCTTGCACCGGCATTGGGTCACCAGAGCCGTCCTCATGTTCTTCTTCTTGCACCGGCATTAGGTCACCATAGCCAGCTTGTTCACCCTCTCCTTCCAGACCATCGGTTTTGGTGAGAAAAAACGAGACGGCATCACTTCCTTCTGCGATTATGTCCCTCGACAACGCTTCTTTTGCTTCGTCTAGGGCGGTGTCCATAGTTTCTACAAATATTTACAACATGACAATTATTATCCAAACATGACAGATGGATATATTAGTGCCAAACGTAGAACTAGCTAACTAATCATAGTAAGCTATCGGGAGGGGGTATATATCGACAACGACGACACTACATCTATGTCCCTCGACGACCCTCGTTCCCGATAAAAAAAGAGGAAGAAGAAGAAAAAAAAGAGGAGAAGAAAGAATAGAGGAGAAGAAAGAACTCTTCTCCTCTTCTTCTCCTCTTTTTTTTCTTCTTCCTCTTCTTCCTCTCATGTTCGAGAGGATCGCCGAGGGGTCGGGAGGTTGCCTAGTGTCAAAGTATTCAACAAAACCATGTCTTCATCATTAGCCAAAAGTAACATGTGCATGATGGTACGAAGCTCTTCAAAGTTGTTCTGGAACGGAGTCCCAGATAGGATAATTCGCTTTTTGGTACAAAGTTCAGCAAGAGCCTTCCGAATATCGCTATTTGGAAGGCCTTTGCTGAATTCGTACCAAAAGGCGGATTATCCTATCCGGGACTCCATTCCAGAACAACTTTGCAGAACTTCGTACCAACATGCCCTGGTTACTTCCGGCTAATGATGAAGGCATGGATTTCTTCAATACTTTGACACTAGGAAACCTCTCTCGACCCCTCGGCGATCCTCGACCCCTCGAACCCTCGACGACCCTGGAACCCTCGACCCCTAGATGACCCTCTTCTTCCTCTCATTTTCGAGAGGATTGCCGAGGGGTCGGGAGGTTGCATAGTGTCAAAGGATTCAACAAAACCATGTCTTCATCATTAGGCGAAAGTAACATGTGCATGATGGTACGAAGCTCTTCAAAGTTGTTCTGGAACGGAGTCCCAGATAGGATAATTCGCTTTTTGGTACAAAGTTCAGCAAGAGCCTTCCGAATATCGCTATTTGGAAGGCCTTTGCTGAATTCGTACCAAAAGGCGGATTATTCTATCCGGGACTCCATTCCAGAACAACTTTGCAGAACTTCGTACCAACATGCCCTGGTTACTTCCGGCTAATGATGAAGGCATGGATTTCTTCAATACTTTGACACTAGGAAACCTCTCTCGACCCCTCGGCGATCCTCGACCCCTCGAACCCTCGACGACCCTGGAACCCTCGACCCCTAGACGACCCTGGAACCCTTGAACCTCGACCCTGTAGAACCCTCGAACCCTCGACCCTGAAACCCTCGACCCTTGACCCCTTAACGACCCTCGACCCTCTACCCTAGTTCCCGACCCTCGACCCCTCGGCGATCCTCGACACCCTCGTTCCCGATAAAAATTAAGAAGAAGAAGAAGAAGAAGAAGAAGAAGAAGAAGAAGAAGAAGAAGAAGAAGAAGAAGAAAGACGAGAAGAAGAAAGGAATAGCTAGAGGAGAAGATCGAAGAAAAAAAAAGAAGAAAAAAAAAGAGGAGAAGAAGAAAGGAATATTCTATTTTTTCTTCTTCTCGACTATTCCTTTCTTCTTCTCCTCTTTTTTTTCTTCTTTTTTCTTCTTCTTATTTATTTCTCCTCTTCTTCCTCTCCTCTTCTTCTTCTTATTTAGTTCTCTCGACCCCTCGTCCCTCTCTAGACCCCTCGACGACCCTCGTCCCTGATAACATTTTTTTCTCCCCTCGACACCTCTCGACCTCTCGTCCCACTCTCGACCCCTCATCATCATCTATCACCCCCCTCGTTTTCTTTAGCATATATCCATGAACAAAATAGAGGAGAAGATCAAAGAAAAAAAAGAAGTCTTCCTCTTCTTATTTTCCTTTTTCCACTCCTTCCTTTTCTTCTTCTTCTTCTTCTTCTTCCTTCTTCCTTCTTCCTCTTTTATTCCTTTTCCTTATTTTACTTTTTCCTCTACACTAACCTAATTAAAATGCACTAACCTAAAATCGATATCTACTAACAAACTAAATAAAAAATTAATACATATATGAAAAAACATATATAAACAAAAAATGCTATGAACATTATATTCATACATACATACATATATATAGCCACACCCATTCATCATATAGCTATAAACAAAAAAATTAATACATATATGAAAAACATATATAAAAAACAGAGCCTCGATGGCGGCGGCTCACAACGGGGGCGACCGGCGGCGGCGGGCCCGGGGCGGCGCGGGGCACGGGCGACGGCGAGGGCGGCGACAACGTCGGGGCGGCGCGGGCGACGACGGGGCGGCGCGGGGCAGCGCCTGGCGGCGACGGGGCAGGGGCGACGACGGCGGCGGGCTCGGGGCAGCGCGGGGCACGGGCGACGGCAGGGGCGGCGACGACGTCGGGGCGGCACGGGCAGCGCGGGGCGTGAGCGACGACGGGGGTTGCGATGACGTGCGCGGGCGACGACGATGAGGAACTGAATGAAATTTTTGACAAGTGTTGTATATATAGTAAGAGCATTGGTCCCGGTTCGTGGCACAAACCAGGACTAATGCCCCCTTTAGTCCCGGTTGGTGCCACCAACCGGGACCAAGTTGGTGGCACCAACCGGGACTAAAGGGGGGCATTGGTCACGGTTGGTGCCACGAACCGGGACCAATGCCCCCTTTAGTCCAGGTTGGTGCCACCAACCGGGACCAATGGCCTTGTGCTGCCCCGCGCCCAAAAAAGTCCCACTTCGCTAGCTGAAGGGCGCCGGCACTTGTTTATAAGCGCTGGTGTGCCTCCCCATTCGAGCTCCTCTCTTATGCAGGCTTTCGGGCCTAAACTTGCTACTGCCTATGGGCCTATTGGGCCTTCTGCGGGCCTGAATCCTGGCCCATGTAGGGTTTCTAGTCGTATTCAGGCCGTGGAGGCCCAGTAGGTGGTATTTTTTTGGTTTTTTCTTTTTTATTTCTACATTTTTTTGTTTTTTGTTTTTTATTTCTACTTAAAACTAAATACTTACAGTTTTTTAGTGATTTCTTTTTGCTTTTAGGTCACAAAAATTATAAACTTTCTGTTAGTGCCATTAGTTTTAAATTTTGAATAGTTTAAATTTGAATTTTTAAAAATTTGTGTGAATCACTAGTTTATGAATAACTTTACTATAAAAATAGAATTTTTTTTCTATTTATTTTTTATTTATACTTACAACTAAATACTTATAGTTTTTAGTGATTTCTTTTTGATTTTAGGTCACAAAAATTATAAACTTTCTGTTAGTGCCATTAGTTTTAAAATTTTGAATAGTTTAAATTTGTATTTTTTAAAATTTGTGTGAATCACTAGTTTATGAATAACTTTACTATAAAAATAGATTTTTTTTCTTTTTTGTTATTTATTTTTTATTTATACTTACAATTAAATACTTATAGTTTGATTCTAGGTCACAAAAATTATATTCTTTTTGCTATTAAAGAATATTATAGTTTTATTTGAGTTGATCATAACATAATATTTTAATTGATTGTTTTTATTTTCATAAAAGTTTTGTAGTTCATTTTGTTTGCTATTAATTCATTCTTTGAGCTAAATGACCCTGAAATTGGAAAGCATTTAAAATGAACTCTGAAAAAGTTGAAAGTTGGGATGGTATCATAATTTCACCCACATAGCATGTGCATGTACAAAACGGACAATGGTAGCATGTTCGTGTGTTACAAAGTTGGCATGGTATCATCATAATAGTTGCGGGAGAAAGTCTTCACTTTTTCTTCGCTTGTGTCATTTGCTTATTGCGCCGTAACCATGGATAATCTTCATTGTTTATCAGGATGCTTGGGTCAGCCTTGACATTGAAGGGAGGAATTTCATGAAACTTTTCATAATCTTCAGACATGTCTGTCTTGCCGTCCACTCCCAGGATGTCCCTTTTTCCTGAAAGAACTATGTGGCGCTTTGGCTCATCGTATGATGTATTCGCTTCCTTATCTTTTCTTTTTCTCGGTTGGGTAGACATGTCCTTCACATAGATAACCTGTTCCACATCATTGGCTAGGACGAACGGTTCGTCAGTGTACCCAAGATTTTTCAGATCCACTATTGTCATTCCGTACTGTGGGTCTACCTGTACCACGCCGCCTAACAGATTGACCCATTTGCACTTAAACAAAGGGACCTTAAAATCAGGTCCGTAGTCAAGTTCCCATATGTCCACTATGTAACCATAATATGTATCCTTTCCGCTCTCGGTTGCTGCATCAAAGCGGACACTGCTGTTTTGGTTGGTGCTCTTTTGATCTTGGGCGATCGTGTAAAATGTATTCTCATTTATCTCGTATCCTTCGTAAGTCAATACAGTCAAAGATGGTCCCCTGGACAACAAGTACAACTCATCACAAACAGTGTTGTCACCTCTGAGACGTGTTTCCAACCAACTGCTGAAAGTCCTGATGTGTTCACATGTAATCCAGTCGTCGCACTGCTCCGGGTGTTTGGAGCGCAGACTGTTCTTGTGTTCATCGACATACGGGGTCACTAAGGTAGAGTTCTGTAGAACTGTGTAGTGTGCTTGAGACAAAGAATATCCGTCCCTGCATATTATTGAGTCTCTTCCAAGAGTGCCTTTTCCAGTCAGTCTCCCCTCATACCGCGATTTAGGGAGACCTATCTTGTTAAGGCCAGGAATGAAGTCAACACAAAACCCGATAACATCCTTTGTTTGATGGCCCATGGAGATGCTTCATTCTGGCCTAGCGCGATAACGGACATATTTCTTTAGGACTCCCATGAACCTCTCAAAGGGGAACATATTGTGTAGAAATACGGGCCCCAGGATGACAATCTCGTCGACTAGACGAACTAGGACGTGCGTCATGATATTGAAGAAGGATGATGGGAACACCAGCTCGAAACTGACAAGACATTGCGCCACATCACTCCTTAGCCTTGGTACGATTTCTGGATCGATCACCTTCTGAGAGATTGCATTGAGGAATGCACATAGCTTCACAATGGCTAATCGGACGTTTTCTGGTAGAAGCTCCCTCAATGCAACCGGAAGCAGTTGCGTCATAATCACGTGGCAGTCATGAGACTTTAGGTTCTGAAACTTTTTCTCTGGCATATTTATTATTCCCTTTATATTCGACGAGAAGCCAGTCGTGACCTTCATACTGAGCAGGCATTCAAAGAAGATTTCTTTCTCTTCTTTCGTAAGAGCGTAGCTGGCAGGACCTTTATACTGCTTCGGAGGCATGCCGTCATTTTCGTGCAAACGTTGCAGGTCCTCCCGTGCCTCAGGTGTATCATTTGTCTTCCCATACACGCCCAAGAAGCCTAGCAGGTTCACGCAAAGGTTCTTCGTCACGTGCATCACGTCGATTGAGGAGCGGACCTCTAGGTCTTTCCAGTAGGGTAGGTCCCAAAATATAGATTTCTTCTTCCACATGGGTGCGTGTCCCTCAGCGTCATTCGGAACAGCTAGTCCATCGGGACCCTTTCCAAAGATTACGTAGTGTAAATCATTGACCATAGCAAGCACGTGATCACCGGTGCGCATGGCGGGCTTCTTCCGGTGATCTGCCTCGCCTTTGAAATGCTTGCCTTTCTTTCGACATTGATGGTTGGTCGGAAGAAATCGACGATGGCCCAGGTACACATTCTTCCTGCATTTGTCCAGGTATATACTTTCAGTGTCATCTAAACAGTGCGTGCATGCGTGGTATCCTTTGTTTGTCTGTCCTGAAAGGTTACTGAGAGCGGGCCAATCGTTGATGGTCACGAACAGCAACGCCTTAAGGTTAAATTCCTCCTGTCTGTGCTCATCCCACGTACGTACACCGTTTTCATTCCACAGCTGTAAAAGTTCTTCAACTAATGGCCTTAGGTACACATCAATGTCGTTGTCGGGTTGCTTAGGGCCTTGGATGAGAACTGGCATCATAATGAACTTCCGCTTCATGCACATCCAAGGAGGAAGGTTATACATACATAGAGTCACAGGCCAGGTGCTGTGATTGCTGCTCTGCTCCCCGAAAGGACTAATGCCATCCGCGCTTAAAGCAAACCATACATTCCTTGGGTCCTTTGCAAACTCATCCCAGTACTTTCTCTCGATTTTTCTCCACTGTGACCCGTCAGCGGGTGCTCTCAACTTCCCATCTTTCTTTCGGTTCTCACTGTGCCACCGCATCAACTTGGCATGCTCTTCGTTTTTGAACAGACGTTTCAACCATGGTATTATAGGAGCATACCACATCACCTTCGCAGGAACCCTCTTCCTGGGGGGCTCGCCGTCAACATCACCAGGGTCATCTCGTCTGATCTTATACCGCAATGCACCACATACCGGGCATGCATTCAGATCCTTGTATGCACCGCGGTAGAGGATGCAGTCATTAGGGCATGCATGTATCTTCTCCACCTCCAATCCTAGAGGGCATACGACCTTCTTTGCTGCGTATGTACTGTCGGGCAATTCGTTATCCTTTGGAAGCTTCTTCTTCAATATTTTCAGTAGCTTCTCAAATCCTTTGTCAGCCACAGCATTCTCTGCCTTCCACTGCAGCAATTCCAGTACGGTACCGAGCTTTGTGTTCCATCTTCGCAATTGGGGTATAACCCTTTTTTGTGATCCTCTAACATGCGATCGAACTTCAGCTTCTCCTTTTGACTAATGCATTGCGTCCTTGCATCGACAATGACCCGGCGGAGATCATCATCATCGGGCACATCATCTGGTTCCTCTTGATCTTTAGCAGCTTCACCCGTTGCAGCAACATTGGGCACATCATCTGGTTCCTCTTGATCTTCACCAGCTCCCCCCGTTGCAGCATCACCGTATTCAGGGGGCACATAGTTGTCATCGCACTCTTCTTCTTCGCCGTCTTCCATCATAACCCCTATTTCTCCGTGCCTCGTCCAAACATTATAGTGTGGCATGAAACCCTTGTAAAGCAGGTGGGAGTGAAGGATTTCCGGTTAGAGTAAGACCTCGTATTCCCACATTCAGTGCATGGACAACACATAAAACCATTATGCTTGTTTGCCTCAGCCGCATCGAGAAACTCATGCACGCCCATAATGTACTCGCGGGTGTGTCTGTCACCGTACATCCATTGCCGGTTCATCTGCGTGCATTATATATAATTAAGTGTCCAAATGAATAGAAGTTCATCATCACATTAAAACCAAAGTTCATACATAGTTCTCATCTAACAACATATAGCTCTCTAGAGCATCTAATTAATTAAACCATACATTGAAACTATGTAAAACATTTCAATGCGAAAACAAATGCGATCATAATCGCAACCAAGGTAACAATTGATCCAACGGCATAATGATACCAAGCCTCGGTATGAATGGCATATTTTCTAATCTTTCTAATCTTCAAGCGCATTGCATCCATCTGGATCTTGTGATCATCGACGACATCCGCAACATGCAACTCCAATATCATCTTCTCCTCCTCAATTTTTTTATTTTTTCCTTCAACAAATTGTTTTCTTCTTCAACTAAATTTAACCTCTCGACAATAGGGTCGGTTGGCATTTCCGATTCACATACATCCTAGATAAATAAAATCTATGTCACGTTGGTCGGCATTGTTGGGGAACGTAGCAGAAATTCAAAAATTTCCTACGTGTCACCAAGATCTATCTATGGAGAAACCAGCAACGAGGGAGGAGTGGATCTACATACCCTTGTAGATCGCGCGCGGAAGCGTTCAAGAGAACGGGGTTGATGGAGTCGTACTCGTCGTGATCCAAATCACCGATGATCCTAGCGCCGAACGGACGGCACCTCCGTGTTCAACACACGTACGGAGCAGCGACGTCTCCTCCTTCTTGATCCAGCAAGGGGGAAGGAGAGGTTGATGGAGATCCAGCAGCATGACGGCGTGGTGGTGGAAGTAGCAGGATTCCAACAGGGCTTCGCCAAGCGTTGTGGGAGGAGGGAGATGTGTCATGGGAGGGAGAGGGAGGCGCCAGGGCTTAGGTGTAGCTGCCCTCCCTTCCCCCCACTATATATAGGGCCAAGGGAGAGGGGGGGCGCAGCCTTGGCCCTTCCTCCAAGGAAGGGTGCGGCCAGGGAGGAGTCCATCCTCCCCAAGGCACCTAGGAGGTGCCTTCCCCCTTTAGGACTCTTCCTTTCCCTTATCTCTTGGCGCATGGGCTTCTTGGGGCTGGTGTCCTTGGCCCATATAGGCCAAGGCGCACACCCCTACAGCCCATGTGGCCCCCCGGGGCAGGTGGACCCCCGGACCCCTTTCGGCACTCCCAGTACAATACCCATAATGCGCGAAACTTTTCCGGCGACCAAAACAAGACTTCCCATATATAAATCTTTACCTCCGGACCATTCCGGAACTCCTCGTGACGTCCGGGATCTCATCCGGGACTCCGAACAACTTTTGGGTTATCGCATACTAATATCTCTATAACCCTAGCGTCACCGAACCTTAAGTGTGTAGACCCTACGGGTTCGGGAGACATGCAGACATGACCGAGATGACTCTCCGGTTAATAACCAACAGCGGGATCTAGATACCCATGTTGGCTCCCACATGTTCCACGATGATATCATCGGATGAACCACGATGTCAAGGACTTAATCAATCCCGTATACAATTCCCTTTGTCTATCGGTACGATACTTGCCCGAGATTTGATCGTCGGTATCCCGATACCTTGTTCAATCTCGTTACCGGCAAGTCTCTTTACTCATTCTGTAACACATCATACCGTGATCAACTCCTTGATCACATTGTGCACATTATGATTATGTCCTACCGAGTGGGCCCAGAGATACCTCTCAGTTTACACGGAGTGACAAATCCCAGTCTCGATTCGTGCCAACCCAACAGACACTTTCGGAGATACCTGTAGTGTACCTTTATAGCCACCCAGTTACGTTGTGACGTTTGGCACACCCAAAGCACTCCTACGGTATCCGGGAGTTGCACAATCTCATGGTCTAAGGAAATGATACTTGACATTAGAAAAGCTTTAGCATACGAACTACATGATCTTGTGCTAGGCTTAGGATTGGGTCTTTGTCCATCACATCATTCTCCTAATGATGTGATCCCGTTATCAATGACATCCAATGTCCATGGTCAGGAAACCGTAACCATCTATTGATCAACGAGCTAGTCAACTAGAGGCTTACTAGGGACATGGTGTTGTCTATGTATCCACACATGTATCTGAGTTTCCTATCAATACAATTCTAGCATGGATAATAAACGATTATCATGAACAAGGAAATATAATAATAACTAATTTATTATTGCCTCTAGGGCATATTTCCAACAGTCTCCCACTTGCACTAGAGTCAATAATCCAGTTCACATCGATATGTGATTAACACTCAAGGTCACATCCCCATGTGACTAACACCCAAAGAGTTTACTAGAGTCAATAATCTAGTTCACATTACCATGTGATTAACACTCGATGAGTTCTGGGTTTGAACATGTTATGCTTGTGAGAGATGTTATAGTCAACGGGTCTGAATCTTTCAGATCCGTATGTACTTCGCAAATCTCTATGTCATCTTGTAGATGCAGCTACCACGTTTGGCTTCAATAACTTACTATACGAATCCAGTTTACTACTCAGAATAATCTGGATTAGTGTCAAAGTTTGCATCGGCGTAACCCTTTACGATGAACTCTTTTACCACCTCCATAATCGAGAAAATTCCTTAGTCCACTAGTTACTAAGGATAACTTTGACCGCTGTCCTGTGATCCATTCTTGGATCACTCTTGTACCCCTTGACTGACTCATGGCAAGGCACACTTCAGGTGCGGCACACAGCATAGCATACTGTAGAGAGCCTATGACAAAAGCATAGGGAACGACCTTCGTCCTTCCTCTTTCTTTTGCCGTGGTCGAGCTTTAAGTCTTAACTTCATACCTTACAACTCAGGCAAGAACTCCTTCTTTGACTGATCCATCTTGAACACCTTCAAGATCATGTCAAGGTATGTGCTCATTTGAAAGTACCATTAAGCGTTTTGATCTATCCTTATAGATCTTGATGCTCAATGTTCAAGTAGCTTAATCCAGGCTTTCCATTGAAAAACACTTTCCAAATAACCCTATATGCTTTCCAGAAATTCTACGTCATTTCTGATCAACAATATGTCAACAACATATATTCATCAGAAATTCTATAGTGCTCCCACTCACTTCTTTGGAAATACAAGTTTCTCATAAACTTTGTATACACCCAAAATCTTTGATCATCTCATCAAAGCATACATTCCAACTCCGAGATGCTTACTCCAGTCCTTAGAAGGATTGCTGGAGCTTTGCATACTTATTAGCATCTTTCAGGATTGACAAAACCTTCCGGTTGTATCACATACAACCTTTCCTCAAGAAAATCGTCGAGGAAACAATGTTTTGACATCCTATCTGCAAGATTTCATAAATAATGCAGTAATCGCTAATATAATTCCAACAGACTCTTAGCATCGCTACGAGTGAGAAAGTCTCATCGTAGTCAACTCCTTGAACTTGTCGGGAAACTTCTTAACGACAAGTCGAGCTTTCTTAATGGTGACATTTACCATCATTGTCCGTCTTCCTTTTAAAATCCATCTGTACTCAACAGCCTTACGACCATCAGTAGTTCTCCAAAGTCTACACTTTGTTTTCATACATGGATCCTCTCTCGGATTTTATGGCCTCGAGCCATTTATCGGAATCCGGGCCCACCATCGCTTCTCCATAGCTCGTAGGTTCATTGTTGTCTAGCAACATGACTTCCAAGACAGGATTACGTACCACTCTGAAGTAGTACGCATCCTTGTCATCCCACGAGGTTTGGTAGTGACTTGATCTGAAGTTTCATGATCACTATCATAAGCTTCCACTTCAATTGGTGTAGGTGCCACAGGAACAACTCCCTGTGCCCTGCCACACACTAGTTGAAGAGACGGTTCAATAACCTCATCAAGTCTCCACCATCCTCCCACTCAATTCTTTCGAGAGAAACTTTTCCTCGAGAAAGGACCCGATTCTAGAAACAATCCCTTATTGCTTTCGGATCTGAGACAGGAGGTATACCCAACTGTTTTGGGTGTCCTATGAAGATGCATTTATCCGCTTTGGGTTCGAGCTTATCAGCCTGAAACTTTTCACATAAGCGTCGCAGCCCCAAACTTTTAAGAAATGACAGCTTAGGTTTCTCTAAACCATAGTTCATACGGTGTCATCTCATCGGAATTACGTGGTGCCCTATTTAAAGTGAATGTGGTTGTCTCTAATGCCTAACCCATAAACTATCGTGGTAATTCGATAAGAGACATCATGGTATGCATCATATCCAATAGGGTGCAGTTATGATGTTCGGACACACCATCACACTATGGTGTTCCAGGCTGTATTAGTTGTGAAACAATTTCCACAATGTCTTAATTCTGTGCCAAACTCGTAATTCAGATATTCATCTCTATGATCATATCATAGATATTTTATCCTCTTGTCACGACGATCTTTCAACTTCACCCTGAAATTACTTGAACCTTTCAATAATTCAGACTCGTGATTCATCAAGTAAATATACTCAACATCTACTCAAATCATCTGTGAAGTAAGAACATAACGATATCCACTACACGCCTCAGCACTCATTGGACTGCACACATCAAAATGTATTACTTCCAACAAGTTGCTTTCTAGTTCCATTTTACTGAAAACGAGGCTTTCAGTCATCTTGCCCATGTGGTATGATTTGCATGTCTCAAGTGATTCAAAATCAAGTGAGTCCAAACGGTCCATTTGCATGGAGTTTCTTCATGCATATACACCAATAGACATGGTTCGCATGTCTCAAACTTTTCAAAAACGAGTGAGCCCAAAGATCCATCAACATGGAGCTTCTTCATGCGTTTTATACCGATATGACTTACGTGGCAGTGCCACAAGTAGGTGGTACTATCATTACTATCTTATATCTTTTGGCATGAACATGTGTATCACTACGATCGAGATTCAATAAACCATTCATTTTAGGTGCAAGACCATTGAAGGTATTATTCAAATAAACAGAGTAACCATTATTCTCCTTAAATGAATAACCGTATTGCGATAGACATAATCCAATCATGTCTATGCTCAACGCAAACACCAATCTCGATGGTAGAGGGAGCGTGCGATGCTTGATCACATCAAGCTTGGGAAAAACTTCCAACACATATCGCCAGCTCACCTTTAGCTAGTCTCCGTTTACTCCGCAGCCTTTTATTTCGAGTTTAGTAACACTTAGCAACCGAACCGGTATCTAATACCATGGTGCTACTAGGAGTACTAGTAAAGTACACAATGTATATCCAATATACTTCTATCGACCTTGCCAGCCTTCTCATCTACCAAGTATCTAGGGTAATTCTGCTCCAGTGGCTGTTCCCCTTATTACAGAAGCACTTAGTCTCAGGTTTGGGTTCAACCTTGGGTTTCTTCACTAGAGCAGCAGCTGATTTGCCATTTCATGAAGTATCCCTTCTTGCCCTTGCCCTTCTTGAAACTAGTGGTTTCACCAACCATCAATAATTGATGCTCCTTCTTGATTTCTACTTTTGTGGTGTCAAACATCGTGAATATCTCAAGGATCATCATATATGTCCCTGATATATTATAGTTCATCACGAAGCTCTAGCAGCTTGGTGGTAATGACTTCGGAGAAACATCACTATCTCATCTGGAAGATCAACTCCCACTCGATTCAAATGATTGTTGTACTCAGACAATCTGAGCACAAGCTCAACAATTGAGCTTTTCTCCCTTAGTTTGCAGGCTAAGAAAATCGTCGGAGGTCTTATACCTCTTGACGTGGGCACGAGCCTGAAATCCCAATTTCAGCCCTCGAAACATCTCATATGTTTCGCGACGTTTCAAAACGTCTTCGGTGCCTCAACTCTAAACCGTTTAACTGAACTATCACGTAGTTATCAAAATGTGTATGTCAGATGTTCGCAACATCCACAGACGACGTTCGAGGTTCAGCACACTGAGCGGTGCATTAAGGACATAAGCCTTCTATGAAGCAATGAGGACAATCCTCAGTTTACGGACCTAGTCCGCATAATTGCTACTATCAACTTTCAACTAAATTTTCTCTAGGAACATATCTAAACAGTAGAACTGAAGCGCGAGCAACGACATAATTTGCGAAGACCTTTTGACTATGTTCAGGATAATTAAGTTCATCTTATGAACTCCCACTCAGATAGACATCCCTCTAGTCATCTAAGTGATTACATGATCCGAGTCAACTAGGCCGTGTCCGATCATCACGTGAGACGGACTAGTCATCATCGGTGAACATCTTCATGTTGATCGTATCTACCATACGACTCATGCTCGACCTTTCGGTCTCTTGTGTTCCGAGGCCATGTCTGTACATGCTAGGCTCGTCAAGTCAACCTAAGTGTTTCGTGTGTGTAAATCTGGCTTACACCCGTTGTATGTGAACGTAAGAATCTATCACACCCGATCATCACGTGGTGCTTCGAAACGACGAACTTTCGCAACGGTGCATAGTTAGGGGGAACACCTTCTTGAAATTTTAGTGAGGGATCATCTTATTTACTACCGTCGTTCTAAGCAAATAAGATGTATAAACATGAAAAACATCACATGCAATCAAATAGTGACATGATATGGCCAATATCATATTGCTCCTTTTGATCTCCATCTTCGGGGCTCCATGATCATCATCGTCACCGGCATGACACCATGATCTCCATCATCATGATCTCTATCATCGTGTCTTCATGAAGTTGTCTCGTCAACTATTACTTCTACTACTACAGCTAACGGTTAGCAATAAAGTAAAGTAATTACATGACGTTTATGTTGACACGCAGGTCATAAATAAATTAAGACAACTCCTATGGCTCCTGCCGGTTGTCATACTCATCGACATGCAAGTCGTGATTCCTATTACAAGAACATGATCAATCTCATACATCACATATATCATTCATCACATCCTTTTGGCCATATCACATCACATAGCATACCCTGCAAAAACAAGTTAGACGTCCTCTAATTGTTGTTTGCATGTTTTACGTGGCTGCTATGGGTTTCTAGCAAGAACGTTTCTTACCTACGCAAAAACCACAACGTGATATGCCAATTGCTATTTACCCTTCATAAGGACCCTTTTCATCGAATCCGATCCGACTAAAGTGGGAGAGACAGACACCCGCCAGCCACCTTATGCAACTAGTGCATGTCAGTCGGTGGAACCGGTCTCACGTAAGCGTACGTGTAAGGTTGGTCCGGGCCGCTTCATCCCACAATGCCACTGAATCAAGATTGGGCTAGTAACGGTAAGCATATTGAACAAAATCAACGCCCACAACTACTTTGTGTTCTACTCGTGCATAGAAACTACGCATAAACCTAGCTCATGATGCCACTGTTGGGCAACGTAGCAGAAATTCAAAATTTTCCTACGTGTCACCAAGATCTATCTATGGAGAAACCAGCAACGAGGGAGGAGTGGATCTACATACCCTTGTAGAACGCGCGCGGAAGCGTTCAAGAGAACGGGGTTGATGGAGTCGTACTCGTCATGATCCAAATCACCGATGATCCTAGCGCCGAACGGACGGCACCTCCGCGTTCAACACACGTACGGAGCAGCGAAGTCTCCTCCTTCTTGATCCAGCAAGGGGGAAGGAGAGGTTGATGGAGATCCAGCAGCACGACGACGTGGGGGTGGAAGTAGCGGGATTCCAACAGGGCTTCGCCAAGCGCTGTGGGAGGAGGGAGATGTGTCATGGGAGGGAGAGGGAGGCGCCAGGGCTTAGGTGTAGCTGCCCTCCCTTCCCCCCACTATATATAGGGCCAAGGGAGAGGGGGGGTGCAACCTTGGCCCTTCCTCCAAGGAAGGGTGCGGCCAGGGAGGAGTCCATCCTCCCCAAGGCACCTAGGAGGTGCCTTCCCCCTTTAGGACTCTTCCTTTCCCTCATCTCTTGGCGCATGGGCTTCTTGGGGCTGGTGTCCTTGGCCCATATAGGCCAAGGTGCACACCACTACAGCCCATGTGGCCCCCCGGCGCAGGTGGACCCCCTTGGTGGACCCCCGGACCCCTTTCGGCACTCCCGGTACAATACCCATAATGCGTAAAACTTTTCCGGCGAAGAAAACAAGACTTCCCTTATATAAATCTTTACCTCCGGACCATTCTGGAACTCCTCGTGACATCCGGGATCTCATCCGGGACTCCGAACAACTTTCGGGTTACCGCATACTAATATCCCTATAACCCTAGCGTCACTGAACCTTAAGTGTGTAGACCCTACGGGTTCGGGAGACATGCAGACATGACCGAGATGACTCTCCGGTTAATAACCAACAGCGGGATCTGGATACCCATGCTGGCTCCCACATGTTCCACGATGATCTCATCGGATGAACCACGATGTCAAGGACTTAATCAATCCCGTATACAATTCCCTTTATCTATCGATACGATACTTGCCCGAGATTCGATCGTCGGTATCCCGATACCATGTTCAATCTCGTTACCGGCAAGTCTCTTTACTCGTTCCGTAACACATCATCCCGTGATCAACTCCTTGATCACATTGTGCACACTATGATTATGTCCTACCGAGTGGGCCTAGAGATACCTCTCCGTTTACACGGAGTGACAAATCCAAGTCTCGATTCGTGCCAACCCAATAGACACTTTCGGAGATACCTGTAGTGTACCTTTATAGCCACCTAGTTACGTTGTGACGTTTCGCACACCCAAATCACTCCTACGGTATCCGGGAGTTGCACAATCTCATGGTCTAAGGAAATGGTACTTGACATTAGAAAAGCTTTAGCATACGAACTACATGATCTTGTGCTAGGCTTAGGATTGGGTCTTGTCCATCACATCATTCTCCTAATGATGTGATCCCGTTATCAATGACATCCAATGTCCATGGTCAGGAAACCGTGACCATCTATTGATCAACGAGCTAGTCAACTAGAGGCTTACTAGGGACATGGTGTTGTCTATGTATCCACACATGTATCTGAGTTTCCTATCAATACAATTCTAGCATGGATAATAAACGATTATCATGAACAAGGAAATATAATAATAACTAATTTATTATTGCCTCTAGGGCATATTTCCAATAGTCTCCCACTTGCACTAGAGTCAATAATCCAGTTCACATCGATATGTGATTAACACTCAAGGTCACATCCCCATGTGACTAACACCCAAAGAGTTTACTAGAGTCAATAATCTAGTTCACATTACCATGTGATTAACACTCGATGAGTTCTGGGTTTGAACATGTTATGCTTGTGAGAGATGTTATAGTCAACGGGTCTGAATCTTTCAGATCCGTATGTACTTCGCAAATCTCTATGTCATCTTGTAGATGCAGCTACCACGTTCTACTATACGAATCCAGTTTACTACTCGGAATAATCTGGATTAGTGTCAAAGTTTGCATCAGCGTAACCCTTTACGACGAACTCTTTTACCACCTCCATAATAAAGAAAATTCCTTAGTCCACTAGTTACTAAGGATAACTTTGACCGCTGTCCTGTGATCCATTCTTGGATCACTCTTGTACCCCTTGACTGACACTCATGGCAAGGCACACTTCAGGTGCGGCACACAGCATAGCATACTGTAGAGAGCCTATGACAAAAGCATAGGGAACGACCTTCGTCCTTCCTCTTTCTTCTGCCGTGGTTGAGCTTTAAGTCTTAACTTCATACCTTACAACTCAGGCAAGAACTCCTTCTTTGACTGATCCATCTTGAACACCTTCAAGATCATGTCAAGGTATGTGCTCATTTGAAAGTACCATTAAGCGTTTTGATCTATCCTTAATGATCTTGATGCTCAATGTTCAAGTAGCTTAATCTAGGCTTTCCATTGAAAAACACTTTTCAAATAACTCTATATGCTTTCCAGAAATTCTACGTCATTTCTGATCAACAATATGTCAACAACATATATTCATCAGAAATTCTATAGTGATCCCACTCACTTCTTTGGAAATACAAGTTTCTCATAAACTTTGTATACACCAAAAATCTTTGATCATCTCATCAAAAGCATACATTCCAACTCCGAGATGCTTACTCCAGTCCTCAGAAGGATTGCTGGAGCTTTGCATACTTATTAGCATATTTCAGGATTGACAAAACCTGCCGGTTGTATCACATACAACCTTTCCTCAAGAAAATCGTCGAGGAAACAATGTTTTGACATCCTATCTGCAAGATTTCATAAATAATGTAGTAATCACTAATATAATTCCAATAGACTCTTAGCATCGCTACGAGTGAGAAAGTCTCACCGTAGTCAACTCCTTGAACTTGTCGGGAAACTTCTTAGACAAGTCGAGCTTTCTTAATGGTGACATTTACCATCATTGTCCGTCTTCCTTTTAAAATCCATCTGCACTCAACAGCTTTACGACCATCGAGCCAAAGTCTACACTTTGTTTTCATACAAGGATCCTCTCTCAGATTTTATGGCCTCGAGCCATTTATCGGAATCTAGGCCCACCATCGCTTCTCCATAGCTCGTAGGTTCATTGTTGTCTAGCAACATGACTTCCAAGACAGGATTACGTTCCACTCTGAAGTAGTACGCATCCTTGTCATCCCACGAGGTTTGGTAGTGACTTGATCTGAAGTTTCATGATCACTATCATAAGCTTCCACTTCAATTGGTGTAGGTGCCATAGGAACAACTCCCTGTGCCCTGCCACACACTAGTTGAAGAGACGGTTCAATAACCTCATCAAGTCTCCACCATCCTCCCACTCAATTCTTTCGAGAGAAACTTTTCCTCGAGAAAGGACCCGATTCTAGAAACAATCCCTTATTGCTTTCGGATCTGAGACGGGAGGTATACCCAACTGTTTTGGGTGTCCTATGAAGATGCATTTATCCGCTTTGGGTTCGAGCTTATCAGCCTGAAACTTTTCACATAAGCGTCGCAGCCCCAAACTTTTAAGAAATGATAGCTTAGGTTTCTCTAAACCATAGTTCATACGGTGTCATCTCATCGGAATTACGTGGTGCCCAATTTAAAGTGAATGTGGTTGTCTCTAATGCCTAACCCATAAACTATCGTGGTAATCTGATAAGAGACATCATGGTATGCATCATATCCAATAGGGTGCAGTTATGATGTTCGGACACACCATCATACTATGGTGTTCCAGGCTGTATTAGTTGTGAAACAATTTCCACAATGTCTTAATTATGTGCCAAACTCGTAATTCAGATATTCATCTCTATGATCATATCATAGATTTTATCCTCTTGTCACGACGATCTTTCAACTTCACCCTGAAATTACTTGAACCTTTCAATAATTCAGACTCATGATTCATCAAGTAAATATACTCAACATCTACTCAAATCATCTGTGAAGTAAGAACATAACGATATCCACTACACGCCTCAGCACTCATTGGACTGCACACATCAAAATGTATTACTTCCAACAAGTTGCTTTCTAGTTCCATTTTACTGAAAACGAGGCTTTCAGTCATCTTGCCCATGTGGTATGATTTGCATGTCTCAAGTGATTCAAAATCAAGTGAGTCCAAACGGTCCATTTGCATGGAGTTTCTTCATGCATATACACCAATAGACATGGTTCGCATGTCTCAAACTTTTCAAAAACGAGTGAGCCCAAAGATCCATCAACATGGAGCTTCTTCATGCGTTTTATACCGATATGACTTACGTGGCAGTGCCACAAGTAGGTGGTACTATCATTACTATCTTATATCTTTTGGCATGAACATGTGTATCACTACGATCGAGATTCAATAAACCATTCATTTTAGGTGCAAGACCATTGAAGGTATTATTCAAATAAACAGAGTAACCATTATTCTCCTTAAATGAATAACCGTATTGCGATAGACATAATCCAATCATGTCTATGCTCAACGCAAACACCAATCTCGATGGTAGAGGGAGCGTGCGATGCTTGATCACATCAAGCTTGGGAAAAACTTCCAACACATATCGCCAGCTCACCTTTAGCTAGTCTCCGTTTACTCCGCATCCTTTTATTTCGAGTTTACTAACACTTAGCAACCGAACCGGTATCTAATACCATGGTGCTACTAGGAGTACTAGTAAAGTACACATAACAATGTATATCCAATATACTTCTATCGACCTTGCCAGCCTTCTCATCTACCAAGTATCTAGGGTAATTCTGCTCCAGTGGCTGTTCCCCTTATTACAGAAGCACTTAGTCTCGGGTTTGGGTTCAACCTTGGGTTTCTTCACTAGAGCAGCAGCTGATTTGCCGTTTCATGAAGTATCCCTTCTTGCCCTTGCCCTTCTTGAAACTAGTGGTTTCACCAACCATCAACAATTGATGCTCCTTCTTGATTTCTACTTTTGTGGTGTCAAACATCGCGAATATCTCAAGGATCATCATATATGTCCCTGATATATTATAGTTCATCACGAAGCTCTAGCAGCTTGGTGGTAATGACTTCGGAGAAACATCACTATCTCATCTGGAAGATCAACTCCCACTCGATTCAAATGATTGTTGTACTCAGACAATCTGAGCACAAGCTCAACAATTGAGCTTTTCTCCCTTAGTTTGCAGGCTAAGAAAATCGTCGGAGGTCTTATACCTCTTGACGTGGGCACGAGCCTGAAATCCCAATTTCAGCCCTCGAAACATCTCATATGTTTCGCGACGTTTCAAAACGTCTTCGGTGCCTCAACTCTAAACCGTTTAACTGAACTATCACGTAGTTATCAAAATGTGTATGTCAGATGTTCGCAACATCCACAGACGACGTTCGAGGTTCAGCACACTGAGCGGTGCATTAAGGACATAAGCCTTCTATGAAGCAATGAGGACAATCCTCAGTTTACGGACCTAGTCCGCATAATTGCTACTATCAACTTTCAACTAAATTTTCTCTAGGAACATATCTAAACAGTAGAACTGAAGCGCGAGCTACGACATAATTTGCGAAGACCTTTTGACTATGTTCAGGATAATTAAGTTCATCTTATGAACTCCCACTCAGATAGACATCCCTCTAGTCATCTAAGTGATTACATGATCCGAGTCAACTAGGCCGTGTCGATCATCACGTGAGACGGACTAGTCATCATCGGTGAACATCTTCATGTTGATCGTATCTACCATACGACTCATACTCGACCTTTCGGTCTCTTGTGTTCCGAGGCCATGTCTGTACATGCTAGGCTCGTCAAGTCAACCTAAGTGTTTCGCGTGTGTAAATCTGGCTTACACCCGTTGTATGTGAACGTAAGAATCTATCACACCCGATCATCACGTGGTGCTTCGAAACGACGAACTTTCGCAACGGTGCACAGTTAGGGGGAACACCTTCTTGAAATTTTAGTGAGGGATCATCTTATTTACTACCGTTGTTCTAAGCAAATAAGATGTATAAACATGATAAACATCACATGCAATCAAATAGTGACATGATATGGCCAATATCATATTGCTCCTTTTGATCTTCATCTTCGGGGCTCCATGATCATCATCGTCACCGGCATGACACCATGATCTCCATCATCATGATCTCTATCATCGTGTCTTCATGAAGTTGTCTCGTCAACTATTACTTCTACTACTACAGCTAACGGTTAGCAATAAAGTAAAGTAATTACGTGACATTTATGTTGACATGCAGGTCATAAATAAATTAAGACAACTCCTATGGCTCCTGCCGGTTGTCATACTCATCGACATGCAAGTCATGATTCCTATTACAAGAACATGATCAATCTCATACATCACATATATCATTCATCACATCCTTTTGGCCATATCACATCACATAGCATACCCTGCAAAAACAAGTTAGACGTCCTCTAATTGTTGTTTGCATGTTTTACGTGGCTGCTATGGGTTTCTAGCAAGAATGTTTCTTACCTACGCAAAAACCACAACGTGATATGCCAATTGCTATTTACCCTTCATAAGGACCCTTTTCATCGAATCCGATCCGACTAAAGTGGGAGAGACAGACACCCGCCGGCCACCTTATGCAACTAGTGCATGTCAGTCGGTGGAACCGGTCTCATGTAAGCGTACGTGTAAGGTTGGTCCGGGCCGCTTCATCCCACAATGCCACCGAATCAAGATTGGACTAGTAACGGTAATCATATTGAACAAAATCAACGCCCACAACTACTTTGTGTTCTACTCGTGCATAGAAACTACGCATAAACCTAGCTCATGATGCCACTGTTGGGGAACGTAGCAGAAATTCAAAATTTTCCTACGTGTCACCAAGATCTATCTATGGTGAAACCAGCAACGAGGGAGGAGTGGATCTACATACCCTTGTAGAACGCGCGCGGAAGCGTTCAAGAGAACGGGGTTGATGGAGTCGTACTCGTCGTGATCCAAATCACCGATGATCCTAGCGCCGAACGGACGACACCTCCGCGTTCAACACACGTACGGAGCAGCGACGTCTCCTCCTTCTTGATCCAGCAAGGGGGAAGGAGAGGTTGATGGAGATCCAGCAGCACGACGGCGTGGTGGTGGAAGTAGCGGGATTCCAACAGGGCTTCGCCAAGCGCTGTGGAAGGAGAGAGATGTGTCATGGGAGGGAGAGGGAGGCGCCAGGGCTTAGGTGTAGCTGCCCTCCCTTCCCCCCACTATATATAGGGCCAAGGGAGAGGGGGGCGCAGCCTTGGCCCTTCCTCCAAGGAAGGGTGCGGCCAGGGAGGAGTCCATCCTCCCCAAGGCACCTAGGAGGTGCCTTCCCCCTTTAGGACTCTTCCTTTCCCTTATCTCTTGGCGCATGGGCTTCTTGGGGCTGGTGTCCTTGGCCCATATAGGCCAAGGCGCACACCCCTACAGCCCATGTGGCCCCCCGGGGCAGGTGGACCCCCTTGGTGGACCCCTGGACCCCTTTCGGCACTCCCGGTACAATAACGATAATGCGCGAAACTTTTCCGGCGACCAAAACAAGACTTCCCATATATAAATCTTTACCTCCGGACCATTCCGGAACTCCTCGTGACGTCCAGGATCTCATCCGGGACTCCGAACAACTTTCGGGTTACCGCATACTAATATCTCTATAACCCTAGCGTTACTGAACCTTAAGTGTGTAGACCCTACGGGTTCGGGAGACATGCAGACATGACCGAGGTGACTCTCCGGTTAATAACCAACAGCGGGATCTGGATACCCATGGTGGCTCCCACATGTTCCACGATGATCTCATCGGATGAACCACGATGTCAAGGACTTAATCAATCCCGTATACAATTCCCTTTGTCTATCGGTACGATACTTGCCCGAGATTCGATCGTCAGTATCCCGATACCTTGTTCAATCTCGTTACCGGAAAGTCTCTTTACTCATTCCGTAACACATCATCCCGTGATCAACTCCTTGATCACATTGTGCACATTATGATTATGTCCTACCGAGTGGGCCCAGAGATACCTCTCCGTTTACACGGAGTGACAAATCCCAGTCTCGATTCGTGCCAACCCAACAGACACTTTCGGAGATACCTGTAGTGTACCTTTATAGCCACCCAGTTACGTTGTGACGTTTGGCACACCCAAAGCACTCCTACGGTATCCGGGAGTTGCACAATCTCATGGTCTAAGGAAATGATACTTGACATTAGAAAAGCTTTAGCATATGAACTACATGATCTTGTGCTAGGCTTAGGATTGGGTCTTTGTCCATCACATCATTCTCCTAATGATGTGATCCCGTTATCAATGACATCCAATGTCCATGGTCAGGAAACCGTAACCATCTATTGATCAACGAGCTAGTCAACTAGAGGCTTACTAGGGACATGGTGTTGTCTATGTATCCACACATGTATCTGAGTTTCCTATCAATACAATTCTAGCCTGGATAATAAACGATTATCATGAACAAGGAAATATAATAATAACTAATTTATTATTGCCTCTAGGGCATATTTCCAACAGGCATAATTTTCATAAACAATAAATGAACCAATAGTTATAAAGATAATATACATACCACATCCGAATCATAGACAGGACGAGGGCCGACGGGGGCGGATACCAAAACCATCGCACTATATAAGATGCAATAATAAATGTAAGAAAATGATACAAGTATCTATGTAAACATACAAGTAAGAATAGTTTTCCTTTCAGAAAGAAGATACGAACAAGAGGCTCACCACGGTGGTGTCGGTGATGAGATCGGCGCGGGTGATCGACGGCGGTGAAGACGGGGACGGGGCGTGACGGACCGCTAAATCTAGACAAATCTCGAGAAAAATGGAGTTTGGAGGTCGAGCTTCGAGAGTAGAAAGCTTAAGTAGTGTGGCTCGGGCATTCCATCGAACACCTCATGTGCATAGGAGGTGAGCTAGAGCACCACAAAGCCCTCTCCCCCTCGGCCAGAAAAAACAAAGCACTGTGCTCTGCTCTTGCGCGAGGGGGTATATATAGGCACCTCATTGGTCCCGGTTGGTGACATGAGCCGGGACTAAAGGGGAGCCTTTGGTCCCGGTTCAAGCCACCAACCGGGACCAATGGTGGTGGGCCAGGAGCGAGGCCCATTGGTCCCGGTTCATCTCACAAACCGGGACCAAAAGGTCCAGATGAACCGGGATCAATGGACCACGTGGCCCGGCCGGCCCCCTGGGCTCACGAACCGGGACCAATGCCCATATTGGTCCCGGTTCTAGACTGAACCGGGACTAATGGGCTGACCCGGCCTGGACCATAGCCCTGTTTTCTACTAGTGTTAGGCCCCAGCGGCCCGCGCGCGTTACTTAATCCTGGTCAGAAACGCCAAGGACCTTGGCGTTTCAAGCGGGCCACGTCAGCGAAAACAGCGGGTTCCGACTGACTGTGGCCCAGGTCAGAAACGCTAGCCGCCTCGGCGTTTGCGTGTTGGCTTGAAACGCTAGCTTGCTCGGCGTTTCTATGTTGGGTGGAAACGCCACGGACCCTGGCGTTTCTAAAAGGGTCAAATCGCGAAATACTTTTTCGTTGAGCTCAGTTTATGACTATAAACGCTGACAAGGTCAGAACAGTGATTTCGGCCTACCTCGACCACGCGATCACCAACGTCACGTCGCGCCCTTGACTTGCGTGAAAGTACGCCCGCGCTGAGCACACACGCACGCCAGCCATTTCCCGTCGCTTTCCCCATCTCCCGTCCAACGCCACTTAGCTAGCGAGGTGCCTCGCCGGCCGGCTGCCGGCCGTATAAAGGATAGATTAATAGCCGGGGCTCAGTGTCCCTGCGCGCACTAGGTGAGCGACTGGTGCTCAAGGAGGAAGGTCGACCGGGTGTGGACTGTGGAGAGAGAGATGGGGTCGCTGGGGAAGGAGGCGGCGTCGGCGGGGGAGCGGGTGGTGCTGGCGGTGAACGGCGCGCGGCACGAGGCCGCCGGCGTCGACCCGTCGATGACGCTGCTGGAGTTCCTCCGCACTCGCACGCCCGTCCGGGGGCCCAAGCTCGGCTGCGGCGAAGGTGAGCACCGCCCCCGACGACTCCATCGATTTCATCTCCGGCGGCTAGCTCGCTCAGTACTACTAGTTCGTTACGCTGTGTGTGAGAGTGTTAGAGAATCTTTGGCTGAATAAGCGGATCGGATCGAGCCAGATCGATTGAACTCTGCATACGTGCACGTAGGACCTCGCGCCACATGCGCACCCATCCCAGGTACCTCTCGTCTCGTCTTCGCCTAGGTTAGCCAGCGCTACGCTATCGTTCATCGTCTCCTCACGTACACATCGCCAGGTAGGTAGGAAAGGATCGATCGTACCTGTGGTAGGCATGTACCTGTTTTTCTTTCTCTGTTTCTTCTCTTCTTTTGGCGCCATGCATCTTTCATTCAGCAACCATCACAGCTATGTTTCTTCTTGGGAACCCTCTTGCCTTCTCCGGCCTCGGTGTGCGTAGCGTAGCATGCGACGATCTGATCACGGAGATCGCAAGAAACACAAACAGAGACAAGGCACATGCTATACATGTTCCGTTCTTGCAAAAAATTAACACAGTATAGATGCAGACGCTCGTACATACACATACACCCATCTCTATAAACACATGCACACACCTTACGAACCTCTAGGAGCACCTTCGAAAGATTGGGCTGTCACATCATCTCGATATTAACAAAGACACCATAGACGTTTTTGTAACCGACGGGAACTTGAACCCTGAATGCACATCATTGGAAAGATTGAAATAAATCAAAAAATTAAACATCAATATCAAGTCAAGAACTTGAACCTTGATAGACTGGTTGCACCACAAAAAATCTAACCATCTCTTGCATGTTTTTTTTCAACATGAACGAAGCATGTAGAAATATACACATATGGAGACATAGAAAGGCAAATACCATACTTGTATTGCTTGCCGGCCGGAGAGGATCTAGGCACTGACGTTCCAACCTACTATTAACACTTCGACAGCACAGACAATCGCATTAGCCGCTGCTCCTTTAGTTTCATAGTGATCCATAAGTGAAAAAAAAATCAACTTGCTCTCAAGTGTATAACTCAATTTTTGTGTGGAAGACACCAGATTCTTCTTCTTTTTTGCGAACCACCTGGTAATATCCTTCCAAACGTTCAGTGTAATTTTTTTTCTTGATATGGCTTACCACCCGTGCCAAATGGTAAATGCCAATATGGCTTTACTTATCAATCGATCAACGACATCTGTTTGAAGGACAAGCAATATGAATCCGAGAGAATAGAAACGGGGCAAAAACACACCTCGCTCAGCAATGACACTGCACGTTACTTTCACTACGCTCAGGCCTAGCGATGGTATGGAGATATAATATCTTTTTTGGGGGGATAACTTATAGTATTGATTAAAAAATGGGTAAAGCTGGAGGATTGGTTCTTTACGGGCACTCAGGCATGATGGAGACAAAATCATACCCTGCCGCTGTACTTTTCTTTTCTCGTAAGTGGAGTAGGCATGCAAAGCAATCAGGCTGTAATGGGGAGTAAAGAACTACATTTATGTTGTCATATGTTGGTATCATAGAGAACTACATTTATTGTCATGCATGATACAAAGTAGCACATCATTTAATATGATACAGTATCATGATATGATACTCAAGCCTCTCTTTCTTCATTTAATTCTATGTCACTTCATCAAAATTGCTTAGTTAGCATGCATGATACTACCTACGATACTCCCATTACAGGCAGCTTCATACACCCATCCCAAATCATTGGACCTTGACCCCCTGATTTGTGATTGTGATTGCCAATTTTTCCGTTTGGTGGTCAGGTCCCATGTGCAACCGACGGTATTTCAACCTTTGGCACGTGCTTAAGTTTGCTACACGGCGATATTTCTAATCAGCAGCAAACTTTAGCCTGTATCAATTCGACAGATGTTTTTGTAGTTACATTGATGTTTATATAGATTCACATCACTTTACATAAAATATAGCCAATAAACGAGGTAATTTAATGGGACCATGTGCTTCACGATTGCCTTTTTTTAGTTGAGAATTATATAGTCTTCCACTTGTTTTCTCACATAGCTGACAAGAAAAAGAAAAGAAAAGAGGATAGTACTATGAAATCATCATACCACGAAAACAGAATATGCTTCCCTAACTAAATGTGCAAGTTGCTAACTTTAGTAGAAAGGTTTGCTTCATTATGAGTACACATGAACAATTGATTACATTTTCGCACAACTCATGATTTATTTTTAAACTTTGAGATAATGAAAATTTTGGTACATGTATATAATATTCGCGGAAATATGACAATAATAATCGAAATTCGTGCGAATGTTTCCAAAATTGATTAAAATATAGGTGATTTTATAAATGTGAATATCTATAATTATATACTTTATTTAGTTTTGAATAATTAAAAATAAATATGTATTTAAATTATTTTTAATAATTTAAACTCTTTTAGAATAATTATCTTTGAATAATTATCTATAAATATTATTTTTATTGAACTTACTGAAGACTTTAAAATTGCAAGAAAAATATAACGGACTCTTTTTGAACTTTTTTAGGCTATTGTCAAAATTATTTGATTTTTGAGGTTTGTGTTTTCTTATTGTATGAAAATTATTGAAATAATTATATTTGGAATGTCCATCAACTGAAAATCGAAACACAGATCGAAAAAACTATAACCATCAATAATACATGGCCTAACATCTGGGTGGATTGATGATTTAGGAAAAAACACCACTCATTGAGAAGCCTGACCGAAGGCACGAGATACTTTTGGGCCTATCGTTAGCATGCACGAGTTCCCGATTCTTCCCCTTTTTTTCGAGAAAAAAAATTCCAATTCCCATTACGCTCCCGATTCAGCCACGCGGAGGTCGCACGGCGGAGACGGGGAGGCAGCGTTGAGGCCCGGCAGCCAGGCAGCTAGTTGCAGCGCCGAGGGCGACCCATCCCCCATTCTGCGGCGGCGCGGCCATGCTCCAGGCACCTAGCTGCGGCGAGCCGGCGACGGGCGACCCAGCCAACGAGCACGACCGGCCGCACAGGCACCGCGCACTAGTAATTCCTCTCTTTGCCCTAATCGCACCACGGCGTCATCTCAGATTCTCAATACCAGTTTCCCCATAGGCTATGGAAATCTGAGATTCGCAGTTAGCGATTTGGTAGCATGAATTGTCAGTCAATTGGTTTTCTTACAAAAGTTTATAGATTGCAATTTAAGTAGATTTGGTTTTCAGAAGGCATTCATATTGTTTGGAATTGAGATGATTCTCGAAATAACTGAGTTGATGCCTATTGAAATAGTGCCGTCAGAACTTGAGGAAAGGAAAATTGTGCTCTTCTGTAGCTTGGCCTGCCCAACCATTTGTGTAGCCGGCAGTGTTTCTGATTTACAATGTCATGTTGCTGCGTGCAGGTGGATGCGGCGCATGCGTAGTTCTCATTTCCAAGTATGATCCGGCCACCGACGTGGTGACCGAGTTCTCGGCGAGCTCCTGCCTGACGCTCCTTGGCAGCCTCAACTACTGCTCGGTCACCACCAGCGAGGGCATTGGCAACACCCGCGATGGCTACCACCCCGTCCAGCAGCGCCTCGCTGGCTTCCATGCCTCCCAGTGCGGTTACTGCACTCCCGGCATGTGCATGTCCATCTTCTCTGCCCTCGTCAAGGCCGACAAGACCGGCGACCCCGCCCCAACACTGGGATTCTCCAAGCTCACCTGCTCCGAGGCCGAGCATGCTGTCTCCGGCAACCTGTGCCGCTGCACCGGCTACCGGCCCATCGTCGACACGTGCAAGAGCTTCGCCGCCGACGTCGACCTCGAGGACCTCGGCCTCAACTCATTCTGGAAGAAAGGCACCGACCCTGCCGACGTCGGCAAGCTGCCAGAATACTCCAGCGGCGCCGTCTGCACCTTCCCTGAGTTCCTCAAGTCCGAGATCAAGGGTCAAATGAAGGATGCTCCAGTGGTGAACGCCGGCGAAGATGGCTGGTACCGTCCCAAGAGCATCGAGGAGCTCCATACCCTCTTTGACTGCAAATGGCTCGACGAAAACTCCGTCAAGATCGTGGCGTCAAACACTGGTGCCGGGGTGTACAAGGATCAAGACTTATATAAAAAATACATCGACATCAAAGGGATACCAGAACTTTCGGTCATCGACAGGAGCAACAAGGGGGTGGAGATTGGGGCAGCCGTGTCCATCTCCAAAGCCATCGAGATCTTCTCCGATGGCACACCGGTGTTTAAAAAGATCGCCAATCATCTCAGCAAGGTGGCCTCGCCGTTCATCCGCAACATGGGGACGATCGGCGGGAATGTAATCATGGCGCAGCGGCTGCCATTCGCTTCAGACATCGTCACTGTTCTTCTTGCCGCGGGTTCGACGGTCACAATCCAGACTGCTTCCAAGATGCTGTCCCTAACACTGGAGGAGTTCTTGGAGCAGCCTCCCTGTGATGCCAAGACCATACTGCTCAGCATATTTGTTCCTGATTGGGGTTCAGACAATGTCATCTTCGAGACATCTCGTGCAGCTCCCAGACCATTCGGCAATGCTGTCTCCTATGTGAATTCTGCATTCCTGGCAAGGACTTCAGGGGATGCAGCATCAGGGGAGCTCATTATCGACGAAATCTGCCTAGCATTTGGTGCTTACGGCGTCGATCACGCCACTCGGGCTCCGAAAGTTGAGGAATTCCTGAAGGGGAAATCAGTGAGTGCACCGGTTATACTTGAAGCAGTTCAGTTGCTGAAAGATGTTATCTCGCCGTCAGAAGGCACCACACACCCTGAGTACAGAGTCAGCTTGGCTGTCAGTTTTTTATTCAGTTTCCTTTCTGCACTTGGTAACAACCTGAATGCTCCCAATGGATCATGTCCTAATGACCCCGAGAAGCATGGTAAGGTTGTCAGCGATGACTTGCCGATTCGTTCAAGGCAAGAACTGGTTTTCAATGACGAATACAAACCTGTCGGCAAGCCGATCACGAAATCCGGGGCCGAGTTGCAAGCTTCTGGTATACTCCTACACTCTGATTCCATTTTTTTATTTAGCTTACAAGTGTTTACTTAAATTAGTTTGTACTCTTGAATTACAAGTGCTAGTAGTACTTCAACCTTATAACTTCTTAGATTTCTGTAGCTTGAACAAGATTGTTTGGGATTTCTTTTTATTCATCTTTAGTACACTGCTTCAATCATGCTGAACCATTTGAAATGCTTCATCCCTGAATGTATTTCTTCAAAAAAATGTTGGCACATCTAATTTCTGTCCTGAAACATGGGCTTGACATTGTTCCTGCTTGATTTCCAGGGGAGGCTGTGTATGTTGATGACATCCCTGCTCCCAAGGATTGCCTCTATGGAGCATTTATCTACAGCACACACCCTCATGCCCATATAAAAAGTGTCAACTTCAGATCATCTTTGGCTTCAGAAAAGGTCATCACAGTTATCTCCGCAAAGGACATTCCTGCCGGTGGAAAAAATGTTGGATCCGGCTGGGCGTTTCTAGGAAACGAAGCTCTTTTCGGCGATCCGGTTTCTGAATTTGCTGGTCAAAATATTGGCATCGTGGTACCTACTTCTGAACCGCTTGAACTCAATTTCAGGAAAATGCATAACCAGTAGTATATTTTTACCCTGAATTTTAAGAGGTCATTTGAACTTATCGCATCATCATGTTCCTTTGCTATCACTCAGATCGCTGAAACACAGAAGTATGCCTATATGGCAGCGAAGCAAGCTATCATTGAGTATAGCACCGAGAATCTTGAGCCGCCAATTCTGACAATAGAGGATGCCATCCAACATGACAGCTACATTCCTGTTCTCCCATTTTTTGCTCCTCAGCCAATTGGGGACTTCGACCAAGGGATGTGTGAAGCAGATCACAAGATCCTATCAGGAGAGGTACACACTTGATATTTAGGAGGCTGCATTCTTAGTTTCAGACAAGGCCCAAATATTGACACCTAGTAACTTTTGTTAATTTCCGACAGGTGAAACTTGAATCACAGTACTACTTCTACATGGAGACGCAGACTGCATTGGCCATCCCTGACGAAGACAACTGCATCACCGTCTATGTCTCGACGCAGCTACCCGAGATCACGCAGAATGTCGTCGCGGACCTCCTTGGCCTTCCCTACCACAATGTTCGCATCATCACCAGGAGAGTTGGAGGTGGCTTTGGTGGAAAGGGAATGAAAGGAACCCATGTAAGTTCATTCAGACTACACACCAACAATAAGTTCTGACATTTATGAAACTGATCATGGAGAAATTGTTGTGTTCTTCAGGCTGCATGTGCGTGTGCGCTTGCTGCATTCAAGCTTAGGCGCCCTGTCCGGATGTACCTCGACCGGAAGACGGACATGATCGTGGCAGGAGGGCGTCACCCGATGAAGGCGAAGTACTCCGTCGGGTTCAAGTCGGACGGCACGCTCACGGCGCTGCACGTCGATCTCGGCATCAACGCCGGGATATCACCGGACTTGAGCCCGTTGATCCCGGCTAACACCATCGCTTCTCTGAAGAAGTATAACTGGGGCGCCCTGGCCTTTGACATCAAGTTGTGCAAGACGAACATGTCGTCCAAGTCGGCGGTGCGGGCGCCCGGCGACGTGCAGGGTTCCTTCATCGCCGAGGCCATCATCGAGCACGTCGCGTCTGTGCTCGGGTCCGACACCAATTCGGTCCGGAGAAAGAACCTCCACAGCGTCGAGAGCCTCACGAAGTTCTACAGCGACTCTGCGGGAGACGCCCCGACATACAGCCTCGTGGACATCTTTGACAAGTTGGCCTCGTCGCCGGAGTACCGGAGCAGGGCAGAGGCTGTTGAGCGGTTCAATGGTGGGAGCAGGTGGAAGAAGCGCGGCATCTCGTGTGTGCCGATCACCTATGAAGTGACCCTCCGGCCAACGCCGGGGAAGGTGTCCATCCTGAACGACGGCTCGATCGCCGTGGAGGTTGGCGGCGTGGAGATCGGGCAAGGGCTGTATACCAAGGTGAAGCAAATGACGGCATTCGGGCTAGGGGAGCTCTGCCCCGACGCCGACAGACTCCTTGACAAAGTGCGTGTCATCCAGGCCGACACGCTGAGCATGATCCAGGGCGGCTTCACCGGCGGGAGCACCACCTCGGAGAGCAGCTGCGAGGCGGTCAGGCAGGCGTGCACCGTGCTCGTCAAGCGCCTCAAGCCCATCAAAGAGGGCCTCGAGGCGAAGTCCGGTGCGCCGGTGCCATGGAGCACCCTGATCGCCCAAGCGAACATGGCAAGCGTGAACCTGTCGGCGCACGCCTTCTGGACGCCAGACCCAGCCTTTGTAAAATACATTAACTATGGAGCCGCCGTAAGCGAGGTGGAAATCGACGTGCTGACTGGGGGCACGACGATCCTGAGGAGCGACCTTGTGTACGACTGTGGGCAGAGCCTGAACCCGGCGGTGGACCTCGGCCAGGTGAGCTCGCCGCCGATCAGCACATCCACTTGCTATTGCTGAAGATCGTTGTAATCTGAATTCATTTTTGCTGGATGGATCAGGTGGAGGGTGCGTTCGTGCAAGGGGTGGGTTTCTTCACGAACGAGGACTATGCGAGGAACGCCGACGGGCTGGTGGTGAACGACGGCACCTGGACGTACAAGATCCCTACGGTTGACACCATCCCTAAGCAGTTCAACGTGGAGCTCATTAACAGCGCGCGCGACCAGAAGCGCGTGCTCTCCTCCAAGGCGTCCGGCGAGCCGCCGCTGCTGCTGGCTGCGTCGGTGCACTGCGCCATGCGGGAGGCCATCAGGGCGGCCAGGAAGGAATTCTCGGCCAACTCGCCGCTGACGTTCCAGATGGATGTGCCGGCGTCAATGGCCGACGTCAAGGAGCTGTGCGGCCTCGACGTCGTCGAGAAGCACCTTCAGAGCCTCACTTCCGCCGCCGCCAGCGCCGCAGTGAAGGCGTGATCGTATTTGCATTTAAGTTGTGTCGAAACGTGGGCATATGTACTGCTGTAAGACACGATGAAGGTGTGGGACGCTGAACAATGACGTGCCTGTGTGCTGCTGTGTTGGGTTTTCATCTAACGGCAGGCATGCACATGTTGCGATTCTGCTTATAATGTAGTATATTTTTACTACAAAAATGAATATATTCAATTCCTTATAAATAAAAGCAAATCTAATCCCCGAAACCTTTTTCTAGGGTTTCGAGTGGACCGGTGACTCTATCTCCCAAGTCGCGATCGTGAGATTCCGGCCGCGATCTCCTGCCCTAGGCTCTACCCCTCTCCACCGCTCTTGGTTAGTGTGTTCGGGGTGATCACGGGGTCCTGGCGACCCTGCCCACCCTTGGTACCCATGGGACGGTTGAGGGAGAAGTCAAGGGGGATCGACGGCCATGGCTAGTTCATCAACGAACACTGGCAAGGAGAGGGAAGGGATGGAGAAGATGATGGAGAGAACGAGTCTGACTCATAGGGAAAGTGTAAAACTCATGATGGACAATCAGGAGGAAGCGCATGACTCTGCTAAAGAGTATCCAAGATGTTGCGTGGAGTCTTTGTCGAGCAGGTTACTCGTGCTCATTTCTCTTGTCCGGGTGCTCATGCTCAGAATGGTATGGCTGAGCGCAAGCATCGTCACCTTCTTGAGATGGCTCGTGACTTGATGATCGCTGCCTCCCTTCCGCCTCACTTTTGGGCATGCGTTGTCTCAACTACCACCTATGCCATCAATGTTCAGCCATCCACTGCTCTGCAGGGCACCAAACTGATCGTTTAGTCTGTTGAGTGTGCCTTCTTAGGATATAGTGGTGAGCAAAAGGGGTATCACTTTTTATCATGTTGGTCATCAGATGCTTATTTATTGGGATGTGAATTTTTATGAGTCTCGTCCCTTCTACCCACGTCCACTTTCCTTGAACTTTCAGTGCATGATATCACTTTCCTCCTATCACTCCCATTGAGCCCTTGTCCACCCATACTACTGCTCCTGCTTCTTCGACTCTTACAGAATTGACGCCGCCATCTCCCATGGTTTCCTCAACTCGCTTATTATAGGATTCTACACCTTCATCCCGTTGGCTTCCATCTCCATCAATTGAGTTTATCCCGGTGATTCCTCCTCGTATTCTTCCATCTTTTACTCACTTTTATATTCGTCGGTCTCATGGTGCGGGTGCATCTACTGATGCGCCATCTACTTATGATGTGCCATCTTCCTCGTCTCTGCCTACTTACGGCTTGCATCCTCGATTCCTTGTTCGCTTTTCGCCTGTTGATCGCCCTGTTTTTTCAAGAGCTAGTGCAATTGTTCTTGAGCCGACTCCTTATCGTGATGCTATTGTTCATCCCGAATGGCAGCTTGCAATGTCAGATGAGATTGCGGCTCTTGAGCCCACCGACACATGGGTTCTTGTTTCTCTTCCTCCCCGTGTTCATTCCGTCACTTGTAAGTGGGTCTACAAGGTTAATACTCACTCTTGATGGTTCTCTTGAGCACTAGAAAGCTCGCCTTGTGGCTCGTGTCTTTCAATGGAAGCATGGTCTTGATTACGATTTCCTCCTGTGGCGTGTGACCTTTGTTCGTGTAGGTCTATATCTCATCTTGATGTTAAGAATGTCGTTAGCATGGTCAGTTGCGTGAGGAGGCCTACATGTAGCCACCGCTTCGGTATCCTATTCTTGACGGCACGGTATGTTGTCTTTGTCGCTCTTTCTATGGCCTTAAGTAAGCCCGTCGTACCTGGGGTGAGCATTTTGCCTCTCTGGTGACTGCCACCGGTTTTTAAGTGAGTGGCCATAATCATGTGTTATTGGTCCACCTTTCTGCTCGTGGTCGGGCTCTTCTTCTTCTACATGTTGATGATATGATCATCGATGGCGACGACCTTGAGTGTATTGCCTTTGCGAAGGCACGTCTTAGTGAAAAGTTTCTTATATTTGATCTTGCCATTCGCTATTTTCTTGGGATTGATGTTTCTTCTATCTCTAATGGCTTTTCTATTTTCCAAGAAAAGAATATCTAGGATCTTCTTGCTTGTGTTGCTCTTACTGATCAACGCACTGTTGAGACTCCCATGGAGCTCAATGTGCACCTTTATGTTACTGATGGTGACCCCTTATTTGAGTCGACATGTTACCATCATCTTGTTGTGAGTCTTGTCCATCTAGTCGTCACTTGTACGGATATCTCCTATCATGTCCCTATTTTGAGTCAGTTTGTCTCTTCTCCCACTTCAGTTCACTATAGTCACCTCCTCCATGTTCTCCGATATCTTCTCCGCAAGATCACTCAACGTCTGTTCTTCTCTGCTCCAGTTCAGTACAACTTTAGGTCTATTCGGATGCTACATGGGCTAGCGATCCCTCAGACCGCCGTTCATTTCTGCTTATTGTGTTTTTCTTGGCGGTTCTCTTATTGGCTGGAAGACGAAGAAACATACTGCATTTCTCGTTCGACAGATGTTGAGTTGTATGTTGTGGCTCTTTTGACGGCAGAGATGACTTAGTTACAATAGTTACTTCAAGAGTTTGATGTTTCTGTCACTACACGTACTCTGTTATTGTCTGACACTACATGCGCTATTAGTATTGCATGCGGCCTTGTGAAGCATGAGCTCATCAAACATATCGGTGATGCTTTTTTTGTGCGCGTTGATGTGTAGGATCATGTTGTTGCTCTTTAGTATTTGTCTTCCGAAATACAATTGACGGATTACTTTACGAAGACTCATAGTATAGCACAATATGGCTTCTATCTCTTCAAATTTAGTATTGTTGATCCACCATCAGTTAGGGAAGGAGGAAGTTAGAGTTATATATTTAGCCCGTTCTGAAATAAGCCTGCAACTGCGCCACTGTGCCACACGTCACCTCACTGTTACTGCTGATACACCGGAGCGCTGGCTAACCTCGTGGTGACCAGTAGTAAACAAGAACATTAGTGATCATTATTTTGATTCATTCGGAGTTTTTTTAGATGTAGAGTATAAAACTACTCAGACAAGACCAATACATTTATTCAACATGAGTGGTCAATGCCTATCCGGCACTCCTGCGATCACCACCACCTGGTCTTCATTTTCTTGTCTCTCCTGCCAGCTCATGTGCAAGGGTATTAGAGCAACTTCAACGCGTCGACCTAAACGGACGACGCTTTTATTTGTTTTTTGTCAGTTTGCGTCGGTCCGGCAGACACACATGTCAGCTTTCGTGTTTGGGTCGACGCTTGCGCCCAACGCTGGTCCGACCCATTTTTCAGGTGGCGCAAAAAAGACACATAATGCAAGCATTTTAGGTAAAATAAAAACATTAATGTCGATAACAAAGGCCGGCGAGAGTTCATGAGTCCACGTACATTAAAACTAAAACATAATTAAAACTAAAACTACGAGGAGTACATGTTGGCAGCGTTTTACAGATGGAGATAAAGACAAAGCCACAGTGGTCGCGGGCGATAGCACCTGCAGAACTCCATCCAGTGTCTGCCAAAAAACGATGCATCAGAGTTCAGTTTGACTGAACCCCCTCTCGCAGTTGCCAGCAACGCCATAACAGTAAACAGAATTTTCGCACGCATCTCCTCAGACTCGGTATCTAGTAGTACCTGAAGCCAGTCCTCTCCTGTAAACCAAAATTTATTCTCTGCCGGCAAGCTCCATTTCTCCCGTAAAGCAAATCTCAGTGCTCTACTCTTCGTGCATGCTACCACAGCATGGTACTCATTTTCTTCTCCATTACCACATATGTTGTAGGTGGCGTCCATCTCAAGTGTTATTTTCCACTTGTTTTTCTTAGTGGCCAAAGCGTTGGTGGCGACTCTTCATCCAAAAATGCGTACCTTTCCCGGTACCTTTGCTTTTCAAATAAGATCCGAGGAACTTGAGGGGTTGGGCTGGCCACTCGAGTTTAGATCCATAGCTAGCTTGTACGCGCTTTTAACAAGGAAACACCATTCTTTTCATAACGCCATGCAATGTGATCATCCACATTCGATGCCGGAATAGCTAGCTTGCAAATCTCATCAGCATCAAACTGATGAAAAATTTGTCTGACCAACACCTCATTCCATTCCTTACTTCCTGGAAGCATGAGTTGATTAACCCATCAAAGCCTAGACCTCCTGATAAACGCTGCCATCATGAGACATTCCTTCCTAGGGATCCACTAGTCACGCTGAATTTGTATACTCTTTCCATTCCCTATCCGCCAAATAAGACCTTTTTTAAGGAGCTGCAAGCCGAGCTCAATAGCTCTCCAAAATGGGAAAAGCATTTGATGCAAACACCATGTGCAGAATGTTCCTTTCGGGTAGTACTTGGATTTTAATACTCTCGCACATAGGCCATCTGGATTTTGGATAAGCCTCCATATATCCCTGCTTAGCTAGAAGCGCCTGGTAAAAAAGATGCATATATTTGAATCCAATACCACCCACTCTTTTCAGCCTTGTCATCCTCTCCCATGCTATCCAGTGAACCTTTCTCTGACCCTCTTCCTCTCCCCACCAAAACTCTCTGATCACCCGTTCATATTTCTCACGGAGACCCTTGGAGAGCATAAACACACTCATGGTGTACACGGGCAGGGCTTGAACCACATATTTGATGTGGACTTCCGTAGCTGCATAGGACATGTGCTTTTCCGACCGGTCGCTGCATCTCTTCCCAAACCTGTCCATAATTGGTTGAAACTTGTCATCCTTCATTCTCCCCTTTGGCGTAGGCAAACCAAGGTATTTTCTTTTCTTTTATACTCCACCAAGACATAGCTTATGTCTTATTTGCCTTTGCTAGTGACCGGTGTTTTTGGTATGCACGTGTTGGTTCTGGCTGTGTGCATATTAACTATGCAAACGTCGAAAGTGTGCTTATTGTGTTTGAATCCTCTCAATATTTCATTTTAAGCTAGTATAATAAAATTCACAATAGGTCGAAAAAGGGTAAACAAGAACAAAAGCAAACAATCCTGGGTTGACAGTGTGTCATCTTCAGATCAATTATGACCTTTCCCGTCCTTTTGATCGGTCGTACAGTAGTACCGATTGACTGATGCTCCTTTGACAGCAGAAACAGTCCACGGACGAGGGTGGCATCACAGGGAGGCTTCCTCGGTCTGTTCCGCCGGACGTCTGTCTGGACCGGAGAGTGTACACGCACCGTCACCAAACACCAATCTCGCGCCCCTTGACATCCAGGTAGCGATCGAAATCCCGCTCTACAACGGGCCTCCGTCTGTCTTCTCTTTCCCTGCGCGCACTTCTGGTAACCGAGTACCAGCGCAGGAGGATAAGGTGGAGAGCGATGGGGTCGCTGGGGAAGGACGCGGCGGCTGCGGCGGCGGAGCGGGTGGTGCTGGCGGTGAACGGCGCGCGGCACGAGGCGGCCGGCGTCGACCCGTCGACGACGCTGCTGGAGTTCCTCCGCACGCGCACGCCCGTCAGGGGGCCCAAGCTCGGCTGCGGCGAAGGTGAGGACAGCACCGCCCGTCCACCACTCGATTCATATCCGCTCGTTTAAATTTTTCTTTCGGTGGTTCGTTCCGGTGGGAATAAATAAGCGGATCGAGGCAGCTCGACCGAACCAATGTCAGAGATGATGGTTCATTCATCATCCTTCACAGCTCGAACCACCTATGGATCTCGGTATTGACTTTTCAGCCAGCTCTCAACACTCCGACAACACGGACGATCGGACTGACCGCTGCTCTCTTTTACTTTCATATAATAATAATGTTGATTTGAATTTTCCGAAGCGTGAAGACATAATCTGGCCAATCAGGCAAGTTCACGCGTATAATTTCAAGTAGGAGTACATAATTCGACTTTGTAGTTCAGTGGTAGTAATTTTTTCCCCTGAAGTTTAATTTGACTTTTTTTAAGAATTAATTTTAATTTAGCTTTACCTATTGTATATACAGTTAGGGAAAATAACCTTACCCAACACGTTATTTTCCCTGAAGTTTAATTTGACTTTTTTTAAGAATGAATTTTAATTTAGCTTTACCTATTGTATATACAGTTAGGGGAATTTTAATTTAGCTTTACCTACTGTATATACAGTTAGCTTTACCTATTGTATGTACAGTTAGGGGAAATAACCTTACCCAACACGTTATTTAGCGATGGTATTGAGATATATTAGAGTAAGGCGTTTTGGTGCCCAGGCTCATATGCACTTGGTTAGAAAAAAAATCGTAAAAAATACTAGAAAAATTCAAAAAATTCTATTTTTTTGGGCGGTAGAAAATTTGATGTGTGAGACCCGCTCTAAATTTTAAATCATTTAGACATCTGAGAAGCTCTCAGCAAAAAAGACAAATCAGACCAAAACAGTACATGAACATATCAAAACAGTACATGAACAGTAAACTTTTTTACAGACTCTTAATTTGTCTTTTTTTGTCAAGAACTGCTCAAATATTCAAATGATATGAAAATTGGAGTGGACCTCACACATCAAATTGTCTACCGCACAAAAAAAATTGGATTTTTTGAATTTTCTAGTATTTGTTTTGTTTTTTTTCGTCACCTTGGATACAGATGAGCTCAGGTGCAGATATGAATTTTCGGATATATTACTATTTTCTTGACTTTTATCTAAGATAACATATACTCAGCGAGCAATGCTACATCCACACGGACGAGGGTGGAAACAAGTAAGAGGAAGATTACATAGCATGCCCGTAACAGTCCGTATGTGTAGGATTATTGGCCACTCAGCTCAAGCATGACGGAGACAAAAGGATACCTTGCCGTTGTACTTTTCCCATAGTGGAGCAATCACACACCCATCCAAAACCATTGGACCATGACTCTCTTATTTGTCAATGTTACTTTTTTTCTGCTTGGTGATCAGGCCCCATCCATGTTCAACTACCGATGTTACTAGTTTACTAGAAACTTTGGCGCTTGTTTCAGTTTGCCACATAGAGAAATTCTGCAAGAGCATCTCTAGCAGATCCTATAAAATGATCAAACCTGTAAAACAAAGTGTTTACAATTTCAGTTAAAAAAACAGCGCCTAGCAGATCCTGTAAAACTCGTTCAGCCCTTAAACTTTTTAAAGGGTACTGAAAATCCATCCGCAAGAACCTCATATGTACAGTTTCGAAGGAAGTATTCAGGTCAACCCACAAACCAATCAAACCTCGTCGAAGCAGATGTGCCGCCGCGGAACTGGCCAGAATCTACCAGGAACTCTTCGGAATCCATCGGAAGAAGCCACCGCATGCCGGAATTTGCCGCCGCCGGTCCAAATTGCGGCTGGCTCGACCTCCACTGCCGGGGCTAGATGGCACATGTGTGTTATCAGATTTTCGAGTAAACATGTATGGAAAGTTTATCCTTTGTATCCTCTAACATGCACAAAACGTAAACAATAATTTTACCTGGTGAACAAACGTTTGGTGCAAGGGGGATGACAAGCGAACCATCTTTGATGACAGTTTTAGTTGTAAAAAATTAGATCAAACGACAGCAATTTAAAAATTGCTTTCTCGGGGAGAAACTGCCACGTCTTCTTGAAAAAATGTCACCTCTTCCCACTTAATCACAACTAAAACTGTCATCAAATCGTTTGCATGTGCCATCTCCCCTGACGAACGTTCGCCAGTTAGGAGGGTCCAAAGTAAAAGGGGTCTTCTCTCTTCTGCATGTAGAAATTTCTCTATATGGTTGCTTCCTCACATGCAAAGACTCAATGTAATTTTGAAATTTTGTAATTACATATGCATGTCTCTGGCATCATGTACTTCGTCTGTATGTGTTGATTTTACTACTATCCATGTGTGTTCCTGCGCGCTCATATTTTCTTTGTGAGAAACAATAGTACTCGAAACAAAAAGTTATACTCCCTCTGTAAACAAATATAAGAGCGTTTAGATCACTAAAGTAGTTATCTAAACACTCTTATATTTGTTTACGGAGGGAGTACTTTGCTAATTAAATTTGCAATTAGGCAATTTTAGCCAAAAGGTTAGAAGTTTGTACTATCAATTTTGTTGGCGGGTATTTTTTGTACTATCATTTTGGGTAGACATGAACAATTGATTGCACTTTTTGCACCAACCGGTGATTTGATGGATCTTAATCGGTAGGATCACTTCACTCTCCAATGTTCCTTGCTGCTTACATTTAGGCTGTAGCCTAGTGGCAACGGTGGGCAGTGGCTCACCCTGCGACTAGGGTTTGAACCTCGTCGGGGTTGAATTTTCTGGTTCCTCATCTCAGGTGGGATTCTTCTATAAAACTATATACTGGATGCTAGTGTCTATGGATCTCTTTTTTTTTACATTTACGGACAACCGTTGCCTTTAGCCTGAAATTCTGTGAGATTTATCTTCAGTTTCGGTCGATTCTTTCTGAAATTAACAAATCCCTGCAAAAAAAGCTGAAATTAACTAACAACGTGTGTTAACGTTGCTGCGTGCATGCATGCAGGTGGATGCGGCGCATGCGTGGTCCTCATTTCCAAGTACAACCCGGCCACCGACGAGGTGACCGAGCACTCGGCGAGCTCCTGCCTGACGCTCGTCGGCAGCCTCAACCACTGCTCGGTCACCACCAGCGAGGGCATCGGCAACACCCGCCATGGCTACCACCCTGTCCAGCAGCGCCTCGCCGGCTTCCACGCTTCCCAGTGCGGCTTCTGCACCCCCGGCATGTGCATGTCCATCTTCTCCGCCCTCGTCAAGGCCGACAAGCCCGACGGCCCTGCCCCGCCAACGGGATTCTCCAAGCTCACCTGCTCCGAGGCCGAGCACGCCGTCTCCGGCAACCTTTGCCGCTGCACTGGCTACCGGCCCATCCTCGACACCTGCAAGAGCTTCGCCGCTGACGTTGACCTCGAGGACCTCGGCCTCAACTCGTTCTGGAAGAAAGGCACTGACCGCGCCGACGTCGGTAAGCTGCCGGAATACTCCAGCGGCGCCGTCTGCACCTTCCCTGAGTTCCTAAAGTCTGAGATCAAGGGTCAAATGAACGATGTTCCAGCGGCGATCGCCGGCCAAGACGGCCGGTACCATCCCAAGAGCATCGAGGAGCTTCATAGCCTCTTTGATTCCAACTGGTTCGACGAAAACTCGGTCAAGATCGTGGCGTCCAATACCGGCGCCGGAGTTTACAAGGATCAAGACCTGTACGATAAGTACATCGACATCCAAGGGATCCCGGAGCTTTCCGTCATCGACAGGAGCAGCAAGGGGGTGGAGATCGGGGCAGCCGTCTCCATCTCCAAAGCCATCGAAGTCTTCTCCGATGGCACTCCGGTGTTCACAAAGATCGCCGGTCACCTCAGCAAGGTTGCCTCGCCGTTCGTCCGGAACACGGCGACTGTCGGCGGGAACGTGATCATGGCACAGCGGCTGCAGTTTCCGTCGGATATCGCCACCATTCTTCTCGCCGCGGGTTCGACGGTCACAGTCCAGACGGCTTCCAAGATGCTGCGCCTGACGCTCGATGAGTTCTTGGAGCAGCCTCCCTGTGATGCCAAGACCATACTGCTCAGCATATTTGTCCCGGATTGGGGTTCAGACAATGTCATCTTCGAGACCTCTCGTGCATCCCCGAGACCGTTCGGCAATGCTGTCTCCTTTGTGAATTCTGCATTCCTGGCAAGGACTTCAGGGCAGCTCGTAATTGAGGATATCTGCCTTGCATTTGGCGCTTACGGTGTCGATCACACCACCCGGGCTCGGAAAGTTGAGGAATTCCTGAAGGGGAAATCAGTGAGTGCAGCGGTGATACTTGAAGCAGTTCAGTTGCTGAAAGATGTTATCTCGCCGTCAGAAGGCACCACACACCCTGAGTACAGAGTCAGCTTGGCTGTCAGTTTCTTATTCAGTTTCCTTTCTTCACTTGGTAACAACCTGAATGAACCGGCGAATGCTATTGCTCCCAATGGGTCATCTGCTAATGGCTCCGAGAAGCATGGTACTCTTGGAAGCGATGACTTGCCGGTTCGCTCAAGGCAAGAACTAGTTTTCAGTGATGAATACAAACCTGTCGGCAAACCTATCACGAAAGCCGGGGCGGAGCTGCAAGCTTCTGGTATATTCCTATAACTCTTATTCCAATGTTTTAGCTTACAAGTGTTTCCTTCAGTTGATTTGTACTCTTTAATTACAAGTGTTAGTTTATATAGCTCACCATTCATGCCGAACGGTTAAGAAGTGCTTACTAGTACTTGACAGTGTTAGTAAGCATTGTTTATACCAATATTTTCTTCTACATACTTCAAGATCATTCGGGAGTTCTTTTTGTTCATCTTCAGTACACTGGTTCAATCAATGTTGAACCATCTCATATGCTTTATTCCTTTATATATTTCTTCAAAAAAGAAATGTTGGCACATCAAAATTCTATCCTGAAACATGGCTTGACAATATTCTCGCTTGTTTCCAATTTTGTTGGCGCCTGTAGTTTCTGTTCCTTTTTTTTAGCAGTCAACTGGGGGCGATTGCCCACCTGAACTTAGTTTTGTATTGATAATAAAAGACAGCGGCTCGGTAAATACACTGCTCCGCAGAGCCGAGAAAGGGCATAGTCTACACGGGAGGGGGCCCGGACCACCCACAAGCGAAGGTGCAACTGGATCGAGTGCCGCAAATCAAGATCCGAAACCCAGATGTTATTGAACACCATCCGGTTCCGGGTCTTCCAGACAACCCAAAGGACACAAGACATCGCCGTGCTGAGAAGCAGACAGCTCCAGGAGGGGTGACAGGCGGTGAAAGCGCGCCAAACGTTTTCCACACATCGAATGACGGGCATACCGTGGCAGCCGAGGACGTGCGCCCACATTGGTTGTAAGCGGGGGCACTCGAGGAATAGGTGCATGATGGTCTCAGGCCGCCCGGGGCAAAAGGGGCAGTAGTCATGCTCGAGGAAGCCGATCCGATGAAGGAAGTCCCGCGTACGAGTGTTACCATGCCGTATAACCCAGGCGAACACCTTGATCTTGACGGGCATGAAGCCATCCCAATTGAGGTCATGCAGGGGGAGCTCATGGCCGGAGAGTTTGATCATGCGGTACACCGCATTCGCCTTGAACTAAAGGCTCCCACCCCAAGCTAGGATCCGCTCATCATCAACCGCAGAGAGCTGGACGTGGTTAAGAGCTGATCGAACCAAGCAGAGTTCCAAACCTACAGTTCTAGGCAAACGGTCATGCACAGGGACTGCATCGGCACCAAGCCAACCAAAGTCCCCCAGGGTTGCATCGAGGTGGAGACCGTGTGAGTAAGCCGCGGGGAGAGCAGCCGCCAAATGACCCAGCAAGGTCCAGTTGTCATGCCAGATGGAGGTGTGCTCTCTATTGCCAAACCTCATCGACGTAAGAGAACGATAGAGCGGGACAAGGGAGGCAAAAACTTTCCAAGTGGGGGTAGAGGCCGCCGGGCGATCACCCAGGTACCAGTGTCGAACCCAGACGGTCCACGGGTTACATACACCACTGAAGATTTTATGAACCATTTTGGCCATACGGGGGCAGTCCATCTTGGCCATAGTGCCCTTGGAGAGGGGGAGCACCAACATGGCATGGGTAGGGATCACGGAGAGCACCGCAGAAGTGGGTGTCAAACGACCCCCTTGGGCGAGGAAACGCGTGCGCCATCCGGGGATGCGCCGCTCAATCTTTGTCAGCGAGAAGTCCAGGGCGCTAGCAGGTAACTTCGTATCGAAGAGAGGTAAGCCAAGGTACGTCTGGGGGACATCGACAGTGGGCACCCAAGCTTAGTAGCCAGGCGGGTGGCACGGGCGGGGTCAATGCTCACCGGAACGAAGGTGCTTTTGTGGAAGTTGATGGGCAGCCCCGTGGCGGCAGAGAATGCATCCAGAATAGACTTGAGCCGCAAGGGTTATCCCTGTTCTGCACGGACCAAGGGGAGGGTATCGTCCGCATACTGAATAACAGGACACGAGAAATCATCGACGAGCGGATGCAGCAACCTGGACGAGGCATCCCTGGCAATCATCTAGTGGAGAAGGTCTACAACCATCAAGAAGAGGTAAGGCGACAACGGGTCTCCCTGACGCAACCCATTTTTATACTGAATCCATTTGCCGGGCACCCCATTCAGCAACACCGCAGTTTTGCTGGTGGCAAGGATATTTCGGATCCAAGAGCGCCAACAGTCGCCAAAGCAACGTGCCTGCGAAATCACAGCAAGTGCTTCCCAACTAACTGAATCAAAGGCCTTCTTGAAATCCAACTTCAAGGCAATCGTGGGTGTTTTGCGGAGATGACAGCTCTGCAACAAATCAACAGCATACAAGAAGTTGTCGGCGATGCATCTCCCGGCAATAAATCTAGACTGTTCAAAGGACACCAGGAGCTCAATAAATTTCTGCAGCCGCGTGGTCAAGATCCGAGAGACAATCTTCATGACACAATTCTGGAGGGAAATGGCTCGGAACCCATCAGCGGAGAGCACCACGTCGCATTTGGGCAGCAGGGTGATGAAAGCTCGCTTAACACCATCCAAGTCCGCAACCCCAGAGTAGAAATCATTCAAGAAGTCCAACAAATCGTTTGGTAGTTTCCAGGGGCGGAGCTATGTGCATTCCGGAGGGGGCTGTGGCCCCCCAGCCCATGACAAATTCTTGAAGATTTTTTTTGAAGGGACATAATTAGAAGAAATTTTCTCATTAGCCCCCTCAAACATGCGCCCTTTGCCTTTTTGCCCCCCCCCCCCCCCCCCCCAAACATCCCAGTCAAGCTCCGCCACTGGTAGTTTCTATTCTGAATCATTAACTTGACAATATTCTTGGTTCTTGTACAGGGGAGGCTGTGTATGTTGATGACATCCCTGCTCCCAAGGATTGCCTCTATGGAGCATTTATCTACAGCACACACCCTCATGCCCATGTAAAAAGTGTCAACTTCAGATCATCTTTGGCTTCAGAAAAGGTCATCACAGTTATCTCCGCAAAGGACATTCCAGTTGGTGGTAAAAATGTTGGATCCGGCTACAGGATGCTAGGAGAGGAAGTTCTTTTCGGTGATCCGGTATCTGAATTTGCTGGTCAAAATATTGGCATTGTGGTACCTACTTCTGAACCACTTGAACTCAATTTCAGGAAAATGCATAACCATTGGTAGTCTATTCTTACCCTACATTTTGCGAGGTCGTAGAACTTACCATATTGTGTTGCTTTGACATCACTCAGATTGCTGAAACACAGAAGTACGCCTATATGGCGGCGAAGCAAGCTGTAATCGAGTATAGTACCGAGAATCTTGAGCCGCCGATTCTGACAATTGAGGATGCCATCCAACATAACAGCTATTTCCAAACTCCCCCATTTTTGGCTCCTCGGCCAGTTGGGGACATCGACCAAGGGATGTCTCAAGCTGATCACAAGATCTTATCAGGAGAGGTACACATTTGATATTTAGGATGCTGCATTCTCAGACATGATCCCAGTAGTAACACCTAGTGTCTTTTGTTAATTTCCGACAGGTGAAACTTGAATCACAGTACTACTTCTACATGGAGACTCAGACCGCATTGGCCATCCCCGACGAAGATAACTGCGTCACCGTCTACTCGTCTACGCAGCGACCCGAGATCATTCAGAATCTCGTCGCGGACTGCCTCGGCATTCCCTACCACAATGTCCGCGTCATCACAAGGAGAGTTGGAGGCGGCTTTGGTGGAAAGGGACTGAAAGGAGCCCATGTAAGTGCCCCACTATAAAAAGCACCCTTTATTGGAAAAAAATTGCAAGTGCCCCACAATACAAGCAGAGATTCACATGGAAATTTTGTGAAATTGTTTTGCGTACTTCAGATTGCAATTTGTTTCTGTTTTAAGGTAGCATGTGCGTGTGCATCATTCATTCAGACTACACACCAACAATAGGTTCTGCTTTCAGTTGGTACAATCTTCTGATGCTGCTGCAATTGGTTTCTGTTTTCAGGTAGCATGTGCGTGTGCAGTTTCAGCGTTCAAGCTGCAGCGCCCTGTCCGGATGTACCTCGACCGCAAGACGGACAAGAGCATGGCCGGAGGGCGGCACCCGATGAAGGCGAAGTACTCTGTTGGGTTTAAGTCGGACGGTACGCTCACGGCTCTGCACGTCGATCTTGGGATCAACGCCGGGATATCGCCGGACTTTAGCCCGTTGATCCCGGGTCACACCATCTCTTCTCTGAAGAAGTACAACTGGGGCGCCCTCGCCTTCGACATCAAGTTGTGCAAGACGAACGTGTCGTCCAAGTCGGCGGTGCGGGCGCCCGGCGACGTGCAGGGCTCCTTCATCGCCGAGGCCATCATCGAGCACGTGGCGTCCGCGCTCGGGGCCGACACCAACGCCGTCCGGAGAAAGAACCTCCACAGCGTTGAGAGCCTCAGGAAGTTCTACGGCGACTCCGCTGGAGACGCCCCGACGTACAGCCTCGTGGACATCTTTGACAAGCTGGCCTCGTCGCCGGAGTACGGAAGCATGGCAGAGGCTGTTGAGCGGTTCAATGGCGGGAGCAGGTGGAAGAAGCGCGGCATCTCGTGCGTGCCGATCACCTACGAGGTGACCCTCCGGCCGACGCCGGGGAAGGTGTCCATCCTGAACGACGGCTCGATCGCTGTGGAGGTCGGCGGCGTGGAGCTCGGGCAAGGGCTGTATACCAAGGTGAAGCAGATGACGGCGTTCGGATTGCGGGAGCTCTGCCCCGACGCCGACAGACTCCTTGACAAAGTACGCGTCATCCAGGCCGACACGCTGAGCATGATCCAGGGCGGCTTCACCGGCGGGAGCACCACCTCGGAGAACAGCTGCGAGGCGGTCAGGCAGGCGTGCACCGTGCTCGTCAAGCGCCTCAAGCCCATCAAAGAGGTCCTCGAGCCGAAGTCCGGTGCGCCGGTGCCATGGAGCACCCTGATCGCCCAAGCGAACATGGCAAGCGTGAACCTGTCGGCGCACGCCTTCTGGACGCCAGACCCAGCCTTTGTAAAATACATCAACTACGGAGCCGCCGTCAGCGAGGTGGAAATCGACGTGCTGACTGGGGGCACGACGATCCTGAGGAGCGACCTTGTGTACGACTGTGGGCAGAACCTGAACCCGGCGGTGGACCTCGGCCAGGTGAGCTCGCCGCCGATCAGCACATCCATAGTTGCCATGTTTCCGGTACGGTGGGAACAAGGAACGGGGACGAGGGACGAGAGTCGATGGCTGAAAAAAATAGGATACAACGAGGGTATACATCTCTCGAACGAATTTTTTATAGCGGGGACGCGATCCAATTCGTTTGGGTACGATGAACCCGGGACGGTATCATGGGTCGAGGAACACAGTTCCTGAAGAACGACGACTCCCTGACGGTCAGCATTCCTTGATGTTAATGGATCCCTTGCAATTAATGGACTTGAGGAAGAACGAGGAGTCCTTGAGAAAAGAAACGACGGCGTGAGTAAATTATGCCTCACGTTTTGGCTGTTGGATCCTGGAACCTGAATCGAGGAGCAGGCTGCGGGAACGCCGAATCTTCATCGAATCGTACCGAATCTGACCTCGTTCCCGAATCCGATTCCGGGTCGATGAATCGGGATCGAGGGACGGCCTACCGTTCCTCGTTTCCGGCTACTATGAGCACATCCACTTGCTATTGCTGAAGATCGTTGTAATCTGAATTCATTTTTGCTGGATGGATCAGGTGGAGGGTGCGTTCGTGCAAGGGGTGGGTTTCTTCACGAACGAGGACTATGCGAGGAACGCGGACGGGCTGGTGGTGAACGACGGCACCTGGACGTACAAGATCCCTACGGTTGACACCATCCCTAAGCAGTTCAACGTGGAGCTCATTAACAGCGCGCGCGACCAGAAGCGCGTGCTCTCCTCCAAGGCGTCCGGCGAGCCGCCGCTGCTGCTGGCGGCGTCGGTGCACTGCGCCATGCGGGAGGCCATCAGGGCGGCCAGGAAGGAATTGAAGGCCAACTCGCCGCTGACGTTCCAGATGGACGTGCCGGCGACCATGGCCGACGTCAAGGAGCTGTGCGGCCTCGACGTCGTCGAGAGGCACCTTCAGAGCCTCACTTCCGCCGCCGCCAGCGCCGCACTCAAGGCGTGATCGTATTTCCATGTACGTTGTGTCGAAACGTGGGCGTATGTACTACTGCATATGATCGTATTTGCATCATACTCTTCTTCCAATTGATGCATGCTTGATTGCTCCCCAGCTTGTTCTGTGCTGTCATTTGGCATTTTCATCTCCTTGTGAAAATTTAATGTGCAGTTGTTGTCCTCCATTTCCATTTCCCTCAGGATAGAGTAACATTGCTCATCAGAAATAGAGTCTTCAACAATCTTATCTATCATCGTTCTCCTGGCCTTTTGAAGAGATTGTGGGACCTGGTTCTTTAGGAGGGAGGGGTGTTCCATTCCATCACAGGGGCTGCAGGCATCAGGCATTTGTTGCAGGAATGCCAGCATTGCCTGTTTCCCAAGGTCAGAGTCAGTCCCACTCTTCTCCCCTTGCTCAGATCTGGCACTTTTGGTGGACCTGTTGTCTTCAGTCTTATATGAAGTCCCTCCATCAGATTGGATATCATGTCCTTCAATGTGCAAATCTTCATTGTTGTCAGTCATGTTCTCACCATCTCTTTCCACTTGTGTTAAAGGCTCAACCTCAAACAGCAGCTTATAGAATTTTCCATTGATGCCAAAAGTTCTTTCCATAGGGATCTTGCTGGCATCTCTACAGGAGAGCCTGACTCTAATCACCTCAAAGAAGCTGTTGAAATTATATTGCCAGTCCACATCAACCAAGGTGCCAAAAACTGATGTGATTTGGTCTAGAATGGCCCGTTCACACCATTTTGGATTGATTTTCCTAATCTTCATCCAGACCACTTGCTGAGAGGCAGTTGCTGTGATCTCTACAGTGACATTACTTCCGGGGAGACCAAAACATGGATATTCAGCTACTGATTCTACTGGTATTTCAGGTGGAAATTTTACCAGCATTGTCCAATTGTCAAGGGCATTTATCTGCCATGGCCAATTAGTCTTGTAGATTTCAGAGAATTCCTTTGCTAGGTCATCTTTGCTGATATCTCCATCCTCTATGAACACAATACCCACATTCTTAGCAAGTTTATGTCAGACATGTCAACATGGTAAAATCCAAGACCTGTGGCAGCACTCCTAAAGTATCTAGCAGCCAAGTGGTTTTTTTCTTCACTGGGCAGTTCTCCTTCTGATGGGTGACCATCTTGCATATGAAGAAGTCCTGGTTTTGGTGCACTTGCCTTTCTCATGTCCTGGCTCTCCACAATTACCACAGACCCCTTTTGCATAGGACATCAAGGTATTAGTGTTGTCTGAAGCCACAAATCTGTTCTCCTACCTCTTCTTGCTCTGCTTGCCCATGCTCTTAGGATTACCCTGCCCAACAATTACAGAGTTCCCCGATCCTTGTCTATTGTTACTGACAGAATTCCCCTTGTTCCCCTCCTTGCTATGGCAGAGGCTACTGTGGGAAGCATGGGGGAGGCATTCCTTGCCATGGCTGCTACGGGGGGAACCCACCATGTAATTGCCCGTTGAAGCCCCAGGGTGGAGCTTGCCCTGGAAATCCAAAGCCAAAGCCAAAGGGGGTAGTACCTAATAGATTTGCGGTGGTGGATCTTGCTGCACTACTGCTTCTGATTATGGTGATCTCCATACCCACGCCCTGGTCTATTCTTCCCTCTTCCTCTCCCACGACCAGTATCCATGGTGCTTTCTAGTAGTGTGGTGGCGGCGGCTGGGGGAGAATTGGGGTCACGCTGGATGGGGGGGGGGTTTGTAGCTCCGGGAAAACCCTAGTATCAACCACTCCCCTGCTTCCGGAAGGGACCCGAAGCTGGGTTAGGTGAGTGCTGTCACCCCCCACACGGGCTCCATTGTTTTCTCCTTTTTCACTTTGGCCTTGTTTATGCTTTTGAACGAAACTGAATCCATTACAGCCACTGAACACGAGTTGCAGGGGGTTTGGTGGCCTCATCAAACCATCTCCAGCAAGCTTCTCTCCTGGGGAATTGGTAATCCTCACAGTTGAGGCACCCTAGGTTCGATCTCCCAGAATGCTATCCACCAAGCCCTCTGATACAGATTCGTCACTTTTCTCATGGCGAGCACCCAGGAGATCACCTCCTCTGCTGTTCTGCTTCTTCCATTCAGCTGCATCTGGAATTCTTCTTCCGTTGCAGCCACCAGAATCCTCGTCATGAGCTTCCACAGATTGTCTCACCCTCGACATGGAATCCTCAGCTCTCTCCTTAGCCTCTCTCTGTAACCGGCAATCAGAGCTTGCTCTCTATGGCGCGGTTCAATTCTGCCAGAGAGAGGATTGGATCCATGGCAGCAGCTATGCTCTAAGTGGTACGGCGAGACTGCACCAAGCATCTGCCAGAAACACACCTGATCTTCAGTTTGGAAATGCAGCTCGTGTCCCGAATTTAGCAATCCAACAGCCTTACAACCAGTCAAAAATCTACTTCTGGCACCAGCAGTCATGGGCTGCAATTTTGTTTGATTGCTCTTATCTTCTTCTACCACTTCCCCAAACAGCAGATCCGGTTCCTCTATGCTGGGCGCAATTGTGCTATCTCCATCCTCTAGCCCAAGCTCGCTAACTGTTGAGGCAACTGATCCACATTCACTGACGGTGGGCAGTTGAGTTTCCTGAGAACACATGCCCAACGGTGATTCTGCACTGGGTCCGAAGATTTTTATTCTGACACTGCCCATTGGAAGATTTTGGCAGGCTTCTGCTTCCAGGGTTGCGGCATCCGGGATTTCTCCTCTTCCATCGCCTCCAGAATGATTATCTCCGCGAGTAGTTCTGTCTCGAAGTTGATCCTCTTTTGACAGATTTGAATATCGCGCAACATCTCTCCTCTCAAATTCTCATGCACCATCACCTTCTGCTTCTCCATCTTCATCTTGCTGAGGGACTGATGCACCCTGTGTCGGTGTCAAAACCGGCGGATCTCGGGTAGGGGGTCCCGAACTGTGCGTCTAAGGTCGATGGTAACAGGAGACAAAGGACACGATGTTTTACCCAGGTTCGAGCCCTCTCTATGAAGGTAATACCCTACGTCCTGCTTGATTGATATTGATGAATATGAGCGTTGCAAGAGTTGATCTACCTCGAGATCGTAATGGCTAAACCCTAGAGGTCTAGCGTGTATGGCTATGATAATGAGTCTCCCCTATTCGGATTAAGTCCTCCGGTTTATATAGACACCAGGAGGATCTAGGGTTACATAAGGTCGGGTACAAAGAAAGGAATCTACATATTCGATGCCAAGCTTGCCTTCCATGCCAAGGAGAGTCCTATCCGGACACGGGTACAGTCTTCGGTCTTTGTATCTTCACAGCCCATCAGTCCGGCCCATGGCTAACAGGCCGGACGCCTGAGGACCCCATAGTCCAGGACTCCCTCAGTAGCCCCTGAACCTGGCTTTAATGACGATATGTTCGATGCGTAGTGCTGTCTTCGGCATTGCAAGGCGGGTTCCTCCTTCCGAACTCCAAAATAGTCTTCGGATGAATTGATCGTGTCCGGACCTGTAACATACACCACACACATCCGTACAGAGAATATAATAATACATGAGTCCAATCTGCTGACAACTTTTACAACATGACATCACGTCCATCCGGTCATAATTTTGAACCATTTTTTGCCTGCCGCTCCACATTTCGAGACGCGGTTGCTGAGGGAGTCCTGGATTAGGGGGTGTTCGGATAGCTGAACTATACCTTCAGCCGGACTCCTGGACTATGAAGATACAAGATTGAAGACTCCGTCCCGTGTCCGGAAGGGACTTTCCTTGGCGTGGAAGACAAGCTTGGCGATACGGATGTTCAGATCTCCTACCATTGTAACCGACTCTATGTAACCCTAACCCTATCCGGTGTCTATATAAACCGGGGGGTTTTAGCCCATAGGACAACATACACATCAACAATCATACCATAGGCTAGCTTCTAGGGTTTAGCCTCTCTAATCTCGTGGTAGATCTACTCTTGTACTACCCATATCATCAATATTAATCAAGCAGGACGTAGGGTTTTACCTCCATCGAGAGGGCCCGAACCTGGGTAAAAGTTCGTGTCCCTTGCCTCCTGTTACCATCCGACCTAGACGCACAGTTCGGGACCCCCTACCCGAGATCCACCGGTTTTGACACCGACATTGGTGCTTTCATTGAGAGTTCCTCTGTATCGTCGCCATCAGGAAGGATGCCTCGCCCCGTCTTCAAAGACGGCACCATTGCTAAGGGAGCTTTGGCTGTCGGCCAAACCCTCCGGCTAGGTGGTTTTCTTATGACTGCCTGTTTGGCTTCTGCGCCGACGATGACCTCTCGAGCCATCAAAAACAATCTTCATGTCAGTTCGGAACTCGCAGAGCAGTTAGATCCAATGGAGCTTTCCTCCATAAACGAGCTATTGGATCGCTTCGCCGCCCTGGGAGTCGCTATGGATTACGACCAGATCGGGCCTAAAACCGATCTGAGAGAGATTAACTCTCCCCAAGTCACCCACCACGTTGCCGTGGTAGAGGGACAATGCGGCGACCCTTCGTCTATCTTAAGGACTCGCTACATCCGGATTCCTGATCCCTCCAAGCCGGATACCCATGGAGGGGAGGATATCACTCAAGACCTGAACTTAGAGTACGGGCTGGATTCGTTGGACAACACCCAGGGATCCAAATTTTCGAGTTCAGAAATTCCTCGGCCTCTGAGCCTCAGACGGGGTGAGGCTTCAGATTTAACTCCACCCACCCACCCCAACATAAGCGATCTATCCAAAATCAGGCAAGAGCCCGACGAAACAGTACATCATTACTGGGCTAGATTCCTCCTGGTTAAGAATAGGCTAAGGGACTGCCGAGAGGAAGACGCAATCTTAATCTTCTGCAATAATTGCACGGACAAGGGAATACTCAACGCCATAAGCCGCCATGATATCACACGCTTCGCTGACTTGGCATCCATTGTACAAAAGTATTGTGCGATGGAAAGCGCCTGGAAAACCAAAATAAAATTTTGGGACAATCCGGCCTTAAATACAAACCAAGTCCGAAATAAAAGGGTGCAGCATAACCAGACACCCAGGTCAAATACCAAAAAGCAAAAACCCTCTATAGGGCATGGAACCGTATTGGAAGGATGGCTTAACGGACCCTGTAAAATTCACAGTACAGAGGACGCCACACCAACTCACAACCTTAGAGCATGTTGGATACTCCGGCAGGTGGCCAAAATTGGCGAAAACCTCCTAATTCCGGAGGCCACAGAAAGCCACCCTAGAGACACCCATACGGTATTAACAGTCTTCGAGACTTTCGCATCAAATAATATGCGAAAAAGGACACTCCGCAGCCTTGCCGAAGTCTACCAAGTAGCAACAATAAACCCATGGAGTGACACGACAATTACCTTTAACGCCAGTGATGAACCTAAATTCCGAACAGCCCGAGCACCAGCCACATTGGTCCTCAGCCCAATAGTGGATGACTTTCGTATTACCAAGGTACTCATGGACGGCGGCAGCGGATTGAACCTCATTTACGAGGAAACCCTTCAAAAAATGGAAATAGACTGGAACCGCATTGAGCGAAGCAGCACAACCTTTCGAGGAATAATCCCCAGTTGGGAAGCGCGTTGCACAGGAAAAATCACACTAGATGTGGTGTTCGGCACGCCGGACAATTACAGGTCCGAAGAGATCACATTCCATGTGGCTCCGTTCAGCAGCGGTTATCACGCTCTGTTAGGGCAGGAAGCGTTCACAATCTTCCAAGCAATACCCCATTACGGGTACATGAAGCTCAAAATGCCCGGGCCTAACGGGATCATCACTCTCGCTAGTGATCCGGACATAGCACTCTGCACCGAAAACAAGACAGCCGCACTGGCCCTCGAGGCACTATCCGAAGCCCTAGCGGCTGAGGAACTGACTGCGCTGCGCTCTATGGTGAATAGGGACGATGTGGTACTCGACAAAAGATCCAAGTCCACCTCCTTTAAACCGGTGGATGAAATAGTCAAATTCCAAGTCCATCCAACGGACCCAAATAAAACAGCTTCCATTGGGGCACAGTTAAACCCTGATGTAGACGCCGCACTGCAAGAGTTCCTACGAGAAAACTGGGACATTTTCGCCTGGCACCCTTCAGACATGCCAGGAATCCCACGCAGGCTGGCCGAGCATAGCTTAAATATCCAAACAGGATTCAAACCTGTCAAACAGGCTCTTCGACGTTTTTCCGAACCTAAGAGACAGTCTATGGGAGAAGAGCTAGCAAAGCTATTGGAGGCCGGATTCATCAGAGATATAAAACATCCGAACTGACTAGCAAACCTGGTGACGGTACCAAAGAAGGACAAATCCTGGCGCCTATGCGTTGATTTTAAAGACCTTAACAAGGCTTGCCCAAAGGATCCCTTCCCCCTCCCCCGCATCGATCAAATTATCGACGCTACCGCAGGACATGATTCGTTGTGTTTCCTCGATGCATATTCCGGCTACCATCAAATCAAGATGGAAGAATCTGACCAATCCGCAACGGCATTTATCACACCATACGGCCCATTCTACTTCAACACAATGCCCTTCGGGCTCAAAAACGCCGGCGCAACATATCAACGCATGATTCAGACATGTCTGGCAAGCCAGATCGGCAAAACAGTGGAGGAATATGTAGATGATGTGGTCGTCAAAACAAGACATGTCGAATCTCTAGTAGACGACTTGAGGCTCACATTTGATAACTTCCGAACATACGACATCAAGCTCAACTCGGAAAAATGCATTTTCGGCGTTCCAGCCGGAAAGCTCTTGGGCTTCATTGTATCCGGTAGAGGAATCAAAGCAAATCCGGCCAAGATCCGAGCTCTGTCACAACTGGATATCCCAAAGGACCTCAAACAAATACAAAAATTAACCGGATGCGTGGCGGCTCTAAGCCGCTTTATCTCCCGCTTGGGAGAAAAGGCCCTACCCCTTTACCGCCTCCTTCGGCGCACCGAACACTTTGAATGGACGGATGCAGCCATGGCCGGACTCGAGGAGATGAAAGCCATACTTGCAACAAACCCAGTCCTGGCCGCGCCAAATATTGGCGAACCAATGCTATTATACATTGCAGCAACACATCAGGTTGTAAGCGCAGTGCTCGTCGTCGAACGAGAAACGGGCGGACACAGATTCCCCCTTCAAAAGCCGGTCTATTATGTGTCCACTGTCCTCACTCCTTGCAAATCACGGTACCCGCATTATCAAAAGATCACGTACGCGGTATTCATGGCATCCCGGAAGCTACGACACTACTTTCTAGAGTGTTCAATAATAGTAGCCTCGGAAGTACCACTCAACGATATTATAAACAACCATGACACAACGGGCCGGATTGCAAAATGGGCCATTGAGCTCCTCCCGTTCGACGTAACTTATAAGCCACGACGAGCCATCAAGTCGCAAGTCTTGGCCGACTTCGTCGCAGAATGGACGGAGGCCGACCTCCCTAAAGAGTACGACACATATTCAAATTGGATCATGCATTTTGACGGCTCCAAGATGTTGGCCGGACTGGGGGCTGGCGTCGTTTTGACGTCCCCCACAGGAGACACAGTTCAATACGTACTCCAGATTATGTACACGGACTCCAACAACACAGCCGAATATGAGGCCCTTTTACATGGTCTCCGGATGGCAGTATCCATGGGCATTCAATGAAGGAAATATGCCCTAGAGGCAATAATAAAGTTATTATTTATTTCCTTATTTCATGATAAATGTTTATTATTCATGCTAGAATTGTATTAACTGGAAACACAATACATGTGTGAATACATAGACAAACATAGTGTCACTAGTATGCCTCTACTTGACTAGCTCGTTAATCAAAGATGGTTATGTTTCCTAACCATGAACAATGAGTTGTTATTTGATTAACGAGGTCACATCATTAGTTGAATGATCTGATTGACATGACCCATTCCATTAGCTTAGCACACGATCGTTTAGTATATTGCTATTGCTTTCTTCATGACTTATACATGTTCCTATGACTATGAGATTATGCAACTCCCGTTTGCCGGAGGAACACTTTGGGTGCTACCAAACGTCACAACATAACTGGGTGATTATAAAGGAGCATTACAGGTGTCTCCAAAGGTAGATGTTGGGTTGGCGTATTTCGAGATTAGGATTTGTCACTCCGATTGTCGGAGAGGTATCTCTGGGCCCTCTCGGTAATGCACGTCACATAAGCCTTGCAAGCATTGCAACTAATGAGTTAGTTGCGAGATGATGTATTACGGAACGAGTAAAGAAACTTGCCGGTAACGAGATTGAACTAGGTATTGGATACCGACGATCGAATCTCGGGCAAGTAACATACCGATGACAAAGGGAACAACGTATGTTGTTATGCGGTCTGACCGATAAAGATCTTCGTAGAATATGTAGGAGCCAATATGGGCATCCAGGTCCCGCTATTGGTTATTGACCGGAGACATGTCTCGGTCATGTCTACATTGTTCTCGAACCCGTAGGGTCCGCACGCTTAAGGTTTTGATGACAGTTATATTATGCGTTTATGAGTTTTGATGTACCGAAGGAGTTCGGAGTCCCGGATGAGATCGGGGACATGACGAGGAGTCTTGAAATGGTCGAGACGTAAAGATCGATATATTGGACGACTATATTCGGACATCGGAAAGGTTCCGAGTGATTCGGGTATTTTTCGGAGTACCGGGTAGTTACGGGAGAAGTAATGGGCCTTGATGGGCTTTAGTGGGAAGAGGAAAAAGGCTGCTGCGCCCCCCCTCCCCTTTGGTCCGAATTGGACTAGGGAAAAGGGGGCCGGCCACCTCTCCTTCTCCTCCTATTCCTTCTCCCTTCCTCCCCTCTTGGTGGACTCCTACTAGGACTTGGAGTCCTAGTAGGACTCCCTATCCTGGCCGCACCTTTGCCTTGGCCGGCCTCCTCCTCCTCCATCCTTTATATAGAGGTGCAGGAGGCACCCCATAGACACACAAGTTGATCCACGTGATCTATTCCTTAGCCGTGTGCGGTGCCCCCTGCCACCATATACCTCGATAATACTGTAGCAGAGTTTAGGCGAAGCCCTGCTGCTGTAGTACATCAAGATCGTCACCACGCCGTCGTGCTGACGGAACTCTTCCCCGACACTTTGCTGGATCGGAGTCCGGGGATCGTCATCGAGCTGAACGTGTGCTCGAACTCGGAGGTGCCGTAGTTTCGGTGCTTGATCGGTTGGATCGTGAAGACGTACAACTACTTCCTCTACGTCCTGTCATTGCTTCCGCAGTCGGTCTGCGTTGGGTACGTAGACAATACTCTCCCCCTCGTTGCTATGCATCACATGATCTTGCGTGTGCGTAGGAAATTTTTTTAAATTACTACGAAACCCAACAGTGGCATCCGAGCCTAGGTTATTTATGTTGATGTTATATGCACGAGTAGAACACAAGTGAGTTGTGGACGATACAAGTCATACTGCCTACCAGCATGTCATACTTTGGTTCAGCGGTATTGTTGGACGAGACGACCCGGACCAACCTTACGCATACGCTTACGCGAGACCGGTTCCCTCTACGTGCTTTGCACATAGATGGCTTGCGGGCGACTGTCTCTCCAACTTTAGTTGAACCGAGTGTGGCTACGCCCGGTCCTTGCGAAGGTTAAAACGGAGTCTATTTGACAAACTATCGTTGTGGTTTTGATGCGTAGGTGAGATTGGTTCTTACTTAAGCCCTAGCAGCCACGTAAAACATGCAACCACAAAGTAGAGGACGTCTAACTTGTTTTTGCAGGGCATGTTGTGATGTGATATGGTCAAGACATGATGCTGAATTTTATTGTATGAGATGATCATGTTTTGTAACCGAGTTATCGGCAACTGGCAGGAGCCATATGGTTGTCGCTTTATTGTATGCAATGCAATCGCGATGTAATGCTTTACTTTATCACTAAGCGGTAGCGATAGTCGTGGAAGCATAAGATTGGCGAGACGACAACGATGCTGCGATGGAGATCAAGGTGTCGCGCCGGTGACGATGGTGATCATGAAGGTGCTTCGGAGATGGAGATCACAAGCACAAGATGATGATGGCCATATCATATCACTTATATTGATTGCATGTGATGTTTATCTTTTTATGCATCTTATCTTGCTTTGATTGACGGTAGCATTATAAGATGATCTCTCACTAAATTATCAAGAAGTGTTCTCCCTGAGTATGCACCGTTGCGAAAGTTCTTCGTGCTAAGACACCACGTGATGATCGGGTGTGATAGGCTCTACGTTCAAATACAACGGGTGCAAAATAGTTGCGCACGCGGAATACTCAGGTTATACTTGACGAGCCAAGCATATACAGATATGGCCTTGGAACACGGAGACCGAAAGGTCGAGCGTGAATCATATAGTAGATATGATCAACATAATGATGTTTACCGATGAAACTACTCCATCTCACATGATGATCGGACATGGTTTAGTTGATTTGGATCACGTGATCACTTAGAGGATTAGAGGGATGTCTATCTAAGTGGGAGTTCTTAAGTAATATGATTAATTGAACTTTAATTTATCATGAACTTAGTCCTGGTAGTATTTTGCAGATCAATAGCTCGCGTTGTTGCTTTCATATGTTTATATGTTCCTAGAGAAAATTGTGTTGAAAAATGTTAGTAGCGATGATGCGGATTGGATCCGTGATCTGAGGTTTATCCTCATTGCTGCACAGAAGAATTATGTCCTTGATGCACCGCTAGGTGACGGACCTATTGCAGGAGCAGATGCAGACGTTATGAACGTTTGGCTAGCTCAATATGATGACTACTTGATAGTTTAGTGCACCATGATTAATGGCTTAGAATCGGGCCTTCAAGGACGTTTTGAACGTCATGGAGCATATGAGATGTTCCAGGAGTTGAAGTTAATATTTCAAGCAAATACCCGAGTTGAGAGATATGAAGTCTCCAACAAGTTCTATAGCTAAAAGATGGAGGAGAATCGCTCAACTAGTGAGCATGTGCTCAGATTGTCTGGGTACTTCAATCGCTTGAATGAAGTGGGAGTTAATCTTCCAGATAAGATAGTGATTGACAGAATTCTCTAGTCACCATCACTAAGTTACTAGAACTTCGTGATGAACTATAGTATGTAAGGGATGACGAAATCAATTCCCGACCTCTTCGTGATGTTGAAATCGACGAAGGTAGAAATCAAGAAAGAGCATCAAGTATTGATGATTGACAAGACCACTAGTTTCAAGAAAAGGGCAAAGGGAAAGAAAGGGAACTTCAAGTGGAAAGACAAGCAAGTTGTCACTCCTGCGAAGAAGCCCAAAGCTGGACCATAGCCTGAAACTGAGTGTTTACACTGCAAAGGTAATGGTCACTGGAAGCGGAAATGCCCTGAATATATGGTGGATAAGAAGGATGGCAAAGTGAACAAGGGTATATTTGATATACAGATTATTGATGTGTGCCTTACTAGTGTTTATAGTATCCCCTGAGTATTTGATACTTGTTCGGTTGCTAAGATTAGTAAAACGAAACAGGAGTTACAGAATAAACAGAGACTAGTTGAAGGAAAAGTGACGATAAGTGTTGGAAGTAGTTCCAAGATTGATATGATCATCGTCGCACACTCCCTATACTTTCGGGATTAGTGTTGAACCTGAATAAGTGTTATTTGGTGTTTGCGTTGAAGCATGAATATGATTTGATCATGTTTACTGTAATACGGTTATTCATTTAAGTAAGAGAATAAATTTTTGTTCTGTTTACATGAATGAAACCTTATATGGTTACACACCCAATGAAAATAGTTCATTGGATCTCGATCGTAGTGATACACATAATCATAATATTGAAACCAAAAAGATGCAAAGTTAATAATGACAAGTGCAACTTGTTTGTAGCACTGACGTTTAGGTCATATTGGTGTAAAGCGCATGAAGAAACTCCATACTGATGGGCTTTTGGAATCACTTGATTATGAATCAGTTGATGCTTGCGAACCATGCCTCATGGGCAAGATGACTAAGACTCTGTTCTTCGGAACAATGAAGCGGGCAATAGATTTGTTGGAAATCATACATACTGATGTATGTGGTCCGATGAATATTGAGGCTCGCGACAGGTATCATTATTTTCCGATCTTCACAGATGATTTGAGCAGATATGAGTATATCTACTTGATGAAACATAAGTCTGAAACATTTGAGAAGTTCAAAGAATTTCAGAGTGAAGTGAAAAATCATCGTAACAAGAAAATAAAGTTTCTACGATCTGATCGTAGAGAAGAGTATTTGAGTTACGAGTTTGGCCTTCAGTTAAAAACAATGTGAAATAGTTTCACTACTCATGCCACCTAGAACACCACAATGTAATGGTGTGTCCGAACGTCATAATCGTACTTTATTGGATATAGTGCAATCTATGATGTCTCTTACCGATCTACCACTATCGTTTTGGGGTTATGCATTAGAGACAGCTGCATTCACGTTAAATAGGGCACCATCTAAATCCGTTGAGACGACACCATGTGAACTATGGTTTGGCAAGAAACCTAAGCTGTCGTTTCTTAAATTTTGGGGTTGCGATGCTTATATGAAAAAGTTTCATCCTGATAAGCTCAAACTCAAATCGGAGAAGTGCGTCTTCATAGGATATCCAAAGAAAACTATTGGATACACCTTCTATCACAGATCCGAAAGGCAAGACTTTTGTTGCTAAATTCGGAAAACTTTCTGGAGAAGGAGTTTCTCTCGAAAGAAGTGAGTGGGAGGAAAGTAGAACTTGACGAGGTAACTGTACCTGCTCCATTATTGGAAAGTAGTACATCACAGAAAACTGTTTCTGCGACACTTACACCAATAAGTGAGGAAGTTAATGATAATGATCATGAAACTTCAGAACAAGATACTACTGAACCTCGTAGATCAACCAGAGTAAGATCCGCACTAGAGTGGTACGGTAATCCTGTTCTGGAAGTCATGCTACTAGATCATGATGAACCTACGAACTATGAAGAAGCGATGGTGAGCCCAGATTCCGCAAAGTGGCTTGAAGCCATGAAATCTGAGATGGGATCCATGTATGAGAACAAAGTATGGACTTTGGTTGACTTGCCCGATGATCGGCAAGCAATTGAGAATAAATGGATCTTCAAGAGGAAGACGGACGCTGATAGTAGTGTTACTATCTACAAAGCTAGAATTGTCGCAAAAGGTTTTCGACAAGTTCAAGGTGTTGACTACGATGAGAGTTTCTCACTCGTATCTATGCTTAAGTCTGTCCGAATCATGTTAGCAATTGCCGCATTTTATGAAATCTGGCAAATGGATAAACAAAACTGCATTCCTTAATAGATTTATTAAAGAAGAGTTGTATATGATGCAACCAGAAGTTTTTGTCAATCCTAAAGGTGTTAACAAAATATGCAAACTCCAGCGATCCATCTATGGACTGGTGTAAGCATCTCAGAGTTGGAATATATGCTTTGATAAGTTGATCAAAGCATATAGTTTTATACAGACTTGCGGTGAAGCCTGTATTTACAAGAAAGTGAGTGGGAGCACTACAACATTTCTGATAAGTATATGTGAATGACATATTGTTGATCGGAAATAATGTAGAATTATTCTGTAAAGCATAAAGGAGTGTTTGAAAGGAGTTTTTCAAAGAAAGACTTCGGTGAAGCTGCTTACACATTGAGCAACAAGATCTATATAGATAGATCAAGACGCTTGATAATTTTTTTCAATAAATACATACCTTGATAAATTTTTGAAATAGTTCAAAATGGAACTGTCAAAGGAGTTCTTGCCTGTGTTGCAAGGTGTGAAATTGAGTAAGACTCAAGACCCGACCATGGCAGAAAATAGAAAGAGAATGAAAAGTCATTCTCTATGCCTCAGTCATAGGTTCTATAAAGTATGCTACACTGTGAACCAGACATATTGTATACCTTGCTCTGAGTTTGTCAAGGGAATACAATTTTGATCTAATAGTAGATCACTGGACAGCGGTCAAGAATATCCTTAGTAAGGACTAAGGAGATGTTTCTCGATTATGGAGGTGATAAAAGAGTTCGTTGTAAAAGTTACATCGGTGCAAACTTTTACACTGATCCAGATGACTCTAGGTCTTAATCTGGATACATATTGAAAGTGGGAGCAATTAGCTAGAGTAGCTCCGTACAGAGCATTGTAGACATAGAATATTTGCAAAATACATACGGCTCTGAATGTGACAGACCCGTTGACTAAGCTTCTCTCACAAGCAAAACATGATCACACCTTAGTACTCCTTGGGTGTTAATCACATAGCGATGTGAACTAGATCACTGAATCTAGTAAACCCTTTGGGCGTTGGTCACATGACGATGTGAACTATGGGTGTTAATCATATACAAATATGAATATTGGTGTTAAATCACATGGCGATGTGAACTAGATTGTTGACTCTAGTGCAAGTGGGAGACTGAAGGAAATATGCCCTAGAGGCAATAATAAAGTTATTATTTATTTCCTTATTTCATGATAAATGTTTATTATTCATGCTAGAATTGTATTAACCGGAAACATAATACATGTGTGAATACATAGACAAACATAGTGTCACTAGTATGCCTCTACTTGACTAGCTCGTTAATCAAAGATGGTTATGTTTCCTAACCATGAACAATGAGTTGTTATTTGATTAACGAGGTCACATCATTAGTTGAATGATTTGATTGACATGACCCATTCCATTAGCTTAGCACACGATCGTTTAGTATATTGCTATTGCTTTCTTCATGACTTATACATGTTCCTATGACTATGAGATTATGCAACTCTCGTTTGCCGGAGGAACACTTTGGGTGCTACCAAACGTCACAACGTAACTGGGTGGTTATAAAGGAGCATTACAGGTGTCTCCAAAGGTAGATGTTGGGTTGGCGTATTTCGAGATTAGGATTTGTCACTCCGATTGTCGGAGAGGTATCTCTGGGCCCTCTCGGTAATGCACGTCACATAAGCCTTGCAAGCATTGCAACTAATGAGTTAGTTGCGAGATGATGTATTACGGAACGAGTAAAGAGACTTGCCGGTAACGAGATTGAACTAGGTATTGGATACCGACGATCGAATCTCGGGCAAGTAACATACCGATGACAAAGGGAACAACATATGTTGTTATGCGGTCTGACCGATAAAGATCTTCGTAGAATATGTAGGAGCCAATATGGGCATCCAGGTCCCGCTATTGGTTATTGACCGAAGACATGTCTCGGTCATGTCTACATTGTTCTCGAACCCGTAGGGTCCGCACGCTTAAGGTTTCGATGACAGTTATATTATGAGTTTATGAGTTTTGATGTACCGAAGGAGTTCGGAGTCCCAGATGAGATCGGGGACATGACGAGGAGTCTCGAAATGGTCGAGACGTAAAAATCAATATATTGGACGACTATATTCGGACATCGGAAAGGTTCCGAGTGATTCGGGTATTTTTCGGAGTACCGGGTAGTTACGGGAGAAGTAATGGGCCTTGATGGGCTTTAGTGGGAAGAGGAAAAAGGCTGCTGCGCCCCCCCTCCCCTTTGGTCCGAATTGGACTAGGGAAAAGGGGGCCGGCCACCTCTCCTTCTCCTCCTATTCCTTCTCCCTTCCTCCCCTCTTGGTGGACTCCTACTAGGACTTGGAGTCCTAGTAGGACTCCCTATCCTGGCCGCACCTTTGCCTTGGCCGGCCTCCTCCTCCTCCATCCTTTATATACAGGGGCAGGAGGCACCCCATAGACACACAAGTTGATCCACGTGATCTATTCCTTAGCCGTGTGCGGTGCCCCCTGCCACCATATACCTCGATAATACTGTAGCGGAGTTTAGGCGAAGCCCTGCTGCTGTAGTGCATCAAGATCATCACCACGCCGTCGTGTTGACGGAACTCTTCCCCGACACTTTGCTGGATCGGAGTCCGGGGATCGTCATCGAGCTGAACGTGTGCTCGAACTCGGAGGTGCCGTAGTTTCGGTGCCTGATCGGTTGGATCGTGAAGACGTACAACTACTTCCTCTATGTCGTGTCATTGCTTCCGCAGTCGGTCTGCGTTGGGTACGTAGACAATACTCTCCCCCTCGTTGCTATGCATCACATGATCTTGCGTGTGCGTAGGAATTTTTTTGAAATTACTACGAAACCCAACATTCAACGCCTAGAGGTGCGCGGGGACTCGAACCTTGCTATATCCCAAATAAATGGAGACTTTGATGCCAAGGATCCAAAAATGGTAGCTTACCGCAACGCCGTCCTAAATATGTCAGCTCGGTTCGAGGGGCTTGAATTTCACCATATAGCCCGGGAAAATAACTAGGCGGCGGATGTCCTGGCACGCATCGGCGCAAAACGCGATGTAGTCCCCCCAACATCTTCCTGGAAAGGCTATTCAAGCCATCCGTAGTATGGGAAGGGGAGCCGAACAATAACAACCCGGACCCAACTGCACTGCCCGACACCGAACATTCTGACACAATCGGAGGCTCTGCCAATGAAATAACACCTTCAGCCCACGTAATAATGGCCGTCATCGCCCCGTGGACAGAACCATTCCTCGCCTACCTCACTAGGCAGGAACTCCCCGAGGACCAAAATGAGGCACGCTGCATAGTGCGGTGATCCAAAGCCTAAAGAGTCCACGAGGGAGAGCTTTATAAGAAAAGCACTACCTGAGTCCTTCAAAGGTGCATCTCCGAAGAGGAGGGGCGGAACCTCCTGGATGAAATTCATGCCGGACTGGGCGGTCATCATGCTGCAGCTCGGTCCCTCGTAAGCAGGGCCTTCTGTACAGGCTTTTATTGGCCGATGGCCCGGGCAGACGCTTAGGACTTAGTCCAACGATGCACCGGTTGCTAGCTCTTTGCAAACCAAAGCCATATGCCACCCACCGCCCTCCGAACCATCCCCATTACTTGTCCCTTCGCGGTCTGGGGGCTTGACATGGTTGGACCCCTTAAAGGCGGAACCCACAAGCAAAAATACTTACTGGTCATGGTGGATAAATTCACCAAATGGATAGAAGCCAAGCCTGTTAAGACGGCCGAATCCGGACCGGTGATAGACTTTATATCCGGGGTCGTACACCGTTACGACGTTCCCCACAGCATCATCACTGATAACGACACGAACTTCACGGCCGACGGGGTAAAACTCTGGTGCAAAAACATGGGCATCAAGCTCGACTATGCTTCCGTCTATCACCCACAAACTAACGGCCAGGTCGAACGTGCAAATGGTCTTATCATGAGCGGCATTAAACCCAAATTAGTGCGGTCCCTCAAGGAATCTAACACGCACTAGGTAGAGGAGCTCGACTCCGTACTCTGGGGGCTGCGGACCACACCGAATCGCACCACCGGATACACACCATTCTTTATGGTGTACGGCGCAGAGGCAGTTTTGCCATGCGACATAATTCATGACTCACCTCGAGTGCGCATGTATGAAGAAAGAGAAGCCGAGCTCGATCGGCAGCACAGCTTAGACGCATTGGAGGAGGAGCGTGACGTGGCAAAAGCCCGTTCCGCATTCTATCAACAGCAGGCTCGAAGATACCAAAGCAGAGAAGTACGGGCCAAAAATTACAATGTTGGCGAATTAGTTCTACGACTACCGGACAAGAAAAAGGACAAACTCAAGCCCAAGTGGGAAGGTCCCTTCATAATCGACCAAGTCCTAACTGGTGGAGCGTACCGCCTGCGAGATGCATCGGATAACCGACTCGAGCCGAACCCATGGAACGCAGCCCGTCTCCGAAGATTCTATGCCTAGCGCTGGACTCTATGTTCGTCTCCTTCCTCTGTCCATTTTTTATATATATTTCTGTCTTGCATTTCTCTTCTTCTTTTCTCTCTCTCTTATAGCCCTTAAAGGCTCATACAGTGACGCGCCATCCGCGCTCATTAAACCTGGGGGCTTCTTTAAACAGAAGATTATTCATACGGGCTTCATGCCCAACACATGCGTCACACTTCCGCATGTACCTTTTATTCACCATTATATGCATCGATATGACTTAAGTTTTGGCCAAGCTGGGTTGCCTGGCTCCTGTGCTTACCCCTATTTCCCGATTGTTCGGCTAGGTGGTAAAGGGAGCACCTCTGCGATTGTTACTGCCGGGTCAGCCGGACGTGTACCTCAGACTGGGTGAAGCCGAAAGCTAGCGTTCTTAAGGGAATATTCGGTCGGTGAACTAAAGATGATCTTTTTTTATTTTTTACGCCCCCAGATGTTTTCCTGCGTTTCTTTTCGCAGCATGGACATGCACCTTAGGGCATGCCTCCCAGGGAAAGGAACCCCTAACGGAACTATTCTCCCTGGAAGATGTTTCTTACTAACCATGTAATATAACATAACTAGTCGGGCACTTGTCTGTTCACGCACTACTGACCCCTATGCCTGGTCTCCATGCATTCCCCGGTTCCTATATAACCGCATGGGAATTCGGACACACTCCGGACCATCAGGTCCCGAGGCTGAAGCAAAAAGGTCGGCCATGACAAATGATCTACAATCCGGCTAGAAGGCATTATAAATGTCAACTAAATTACATAGTCATTTTGACTGATCGTATTCCTTTTCAATGCCATCTAACAGGCTGTTTAATTTACAGTCCTACTGGGAATACTTTGCGGCCAACTCTACTTGGCCGTATACTAAGCTTACAGGGATCTCCTTCCCATCGGGCCCTATAGGACCGACCTCGGCCATGTGGTTGGGGTCAGCCTTTGCGTATCGCGTCTTCACCATGGCCCAGGCCTCCCTAGCGCCTTGACAGAAGGCTGATATCTTCCACACTCGGAAGCACCGGCGTGCTCCTTTTAGCTTCTCCGCAAGCTCTCCAAGACCTTCAGGCATGGAGACGGATGGCCACAGGGCCTGGGCGACGCCTCGCATCGCCTGCCGAACTCGATCGAGCAGTTGCGAGAGCTCGGGAAGAAGGTCACCCGTAGAACCGGGCATCTCCTCTCCAGGACGGCCTGCCAGCACACCTACAGACATTGCTCTATTAGTCGACTTCCCCGCCGAACTTTCTTTTAAAAGGTTCGTTCAAGCACTTACTAAATATGCCGCGCCGAAGCCGCTGATTCTCCTTCACGGAGTCTGACAGCTGGGCACGAACATCTTTCAGCTCGACGCCCAGCTTGGTGTTGGCATCTCGGAGATCGTTCTTCTCCCCCATCACCTTCAACAGCACCCTCTCACTAGCCTTTAGCTGGCATAGGAGATGTTGCCTTTCCGGATCCAATCCGGCGCCATCTGCAATTTCATTTGTCAGATTCACACCACAGCCGTGCTTCGCAAAATACTTATCTTTTGAAGTGTATATTACCAGTGGGGGCCTCCTTAGGCTCCCCTGCCGCGGCTAGTGCGGCCTCAAGTTGGGCTTTGCACTCTTCCAGCTCCTTGGACAGTAGGGAATTCTTTTCTGTAAGAACCTGCATAACAAATGATCCTTAAATCAGTTATTTTAACTGTTTCAAGTCTCGGGGGCTACTGGTATATATATAATTACAAAAATATTCTTACCCGTATGTCTTTTACATATTGCTCCGTGGCTCTGGTTAGACCATTTTGAGCGGCACGGAGGTACGCATCTCCCGACTTAAAGGCATCTAACGCCTCTTGGGAGAAACAAGCGTCGCGAAGAATTGTCCGGCGACGCCTGTGGTTCATGGCACTCTCCACCTCAGAGTTGGTGGCAGACAACCTGTCCACATCCTCCTTCGGAGGAGCGTCCGGTGCGCGCCTTGTGTTCGGCCCCGCTTCCGGGCCAGGCTTTGGAGCCTGGCTGGTGGAGGCGCGATTGGCAGTCTCTCCGAATATAGTTCGGTGAGGTCTCTTTGTCCTGAAGAGGGCACAAGTGTTAATATGCCCTGAAGGTACGACACCTGGGATAAGGGGGTGCGCCATACCTTTGCACTGACGCCCCGGTCCGGACTGCACCTCTTTTCTGCCCACGGGGCCCTGCGGCCCCTCGTTGGCTTGTCGCCGCAGGTTCGGCCTCCCGTTTCAGGGAGGCCGGGATTAGCCCTGGATAATCGGCCATGATGGCCACCAGGGCGTTGTCCTTGCTCAATTGATGGAATATTCCATTAATCAGATCCACCGAAAGCTCCGGATCCTCTTGCGAGTTCGGGTCGAGGGACCGTCCTGGGTCCTCGGGTTGTGGAGGAGGGCTGTTTATTTCTTTAACAGCCTGGCGCAGTTCCTGTGTCGAAATCGCTAAGATTAAATATTTAACAATGGGGATATAAAACGGATGGGCAAGATGTGATCACTCACCCAGCTTGGAGGATTGTACATGGAAAATCCACCCTTTGGGTTAACGCGGAGAAAATCCTCCTCTTCTCCCTTGTACAAAGCGGACAAGGTCTTTATTAGAGCCGCAGCCGAATCTGGCCCCTTACGGCCGTAGCGGGTGGTGTCGTCCTCCCTGTTGAAATCCCACATGGGGTGGCTTCTATACTGTAGCGGCTGCACCCCTCGCATGATGCATGCGTCCATGACCCCGATCATGGTTAGTCCGGAATGAGCTAACAATCTTATCCGACCCATCAGGTAAACAACGTCCCTGTCACTTTCCCTCTGAGGGCTCCATGGGCGCCAGCTTAGGCGCTTCTTTAAGGGAGCATTGTTGAATTCAGGGAGGCCGATCCGGACAGGATCCGGCAGCGGGACGTCTTCTATGTAAAACCATTTCGAGGGCCAGTCTTCGGACGCCTTCTTTGGGGTTCCGGACAGATAGCCGGTCCTGGCGATGCGCCATACTTCGGCTCCGCCCACTTGATACATAGACTCCTTCTTGGAACGGGGCACAAGGCAAAATAGCTCCCTCCACAGTCCGAAATGGGCTTCAACACCCAAGAACATCTCGCAGAGAGCTATAAAGCCCGCAATATGCACTACTAAGGCAGGCGTGAGATGATGTAGCTGGAGGCCGTAGAACTCCAGCAGCCCCCGGAGAAATGGATGGATGGGAAATCCGAGCCCCCTTATTAAATAAGGGACGAGGCACACCCGCTCTCCTTTGGAGGGATTAGGGGCGCTCTCCGCTTTCCCTCCACCGTTATAGATGGCAAGACCAGCTCGAACCGGGATCATATAGGCCGGGGGAGAAATCCCTTGGTCTGGAGCGTCACTAACTCGCTATGTGGGATGGAGCATATTTCCCAATGTCCAGGCTTAGGGCTGGAAGGGCGGGAGGAGGAGTCGCGACGGCTGGCCATGGTGGAATGGATCTTTGTCGAATGCGCTCTGATGAACACTCGCGAAAGGGGGAAGGTGTGGTTTGAATCTAAATCCTCGTCTCTTTAAATAGGTCAACTTGTTTACGCGGCTAGGGGTGTGAATGTAAAAACACTCAGACCTTTCATATTCGTTTGACACATGGGGAGCGGCCATTATTGGGCGCAGAAGCCCAGGAGCGCAACATCTACAAGAAACCAGACTTTATTCAACAGGTGCATGGAATTTGGAGGAGAACCCGCCTTGCAATGCCGAAGACAATCTGCGCGCCGGACTCATCGTCATTGAAGCCTGGTTCGGGGGCTACTGAGGGAGTCCTGGATTAGGGGGTGTTCGGATAGCCGAACTATACCTTCAGCCGGACTCCTGGACTATGAAGATACAAGATTGAAGACTCCACCCCGTGTCCGGAAGGGACTTTCCTTGGCGTGGAAGGCAAGCTTGGCGATACGGATGTTCAGATCTCCTACCATTGTAATCGACTCTATGTAACCCTAACCCTATCCGGTGTCTATATAAACCGGGGGGTTTTAGTCCGTAGGACAACATACACATCAACAATCATACCATAGGCTAGCTTCTAGGGTTTAGCCTCTCTGATCTCGTGGTAGATCTACTCTTGTACTACCCATATCATCAATATTAATCAAGCAGGACGTAGGGTTTTACCTCCATCGAGAGGGCCCGAACCTGGGTAAAACTTCATGTCCCTTGCCTCCTGTTACCATCCGGCCTAGACGCACAGTTCGGGACCCCCTACCCGAGATCCGCTAGTTTTGACACCGACAGTTGCCATTGGCACGTCTTGTCAAAGCAGAGATCGTGTCCCCTTATTACGGGATTCTTATCAATACGGGCATGGGTAACCCAACTGTGCCGTTTTACACAACCCTTGGGAGAAGGCGAATTTTGAGGCAAATGGGGTGGCTGATGACCCACAAGTATAGGGGATCTATCGTAGTCCTTTTGATAAGTAAGAGTGTCGAACCCAACGAGGAGCAGAAGGAAATGATAAGCGGTTTTCAGCAAGGTATTCTCTGCAAGCACTGAAATTATAGGTAACAGATAGTTTTGTGATAAGATAATTTGTAACGAGCAACAAGTAACAAAAGTAAATAAAGTGCAGCAAGGTGGCCCAATCCTTTTTGTAGCAAAGGACAAGCCTGGACAAATTCATATATAGAGAAAAGCGCTCTCGAGGACACCTGGGAATTATCGTCAAGCTAGGTTTCATCACGATCATATGATTCACGTTCGGTACTTTGATAATTTGGTATGTGGGTGGACCGATGCTTGGGTGCTGTCCTTACTTGGACAAGCATCCCACTTATGATTAACCTCTATTGCAAGCATCCGCAACTACAACAAAAGTATTAAGGTAAACCTAACCATAGCATGAAACATGTGGATCCAAATCAGCCCCTTACGAAGCAATGCATAAACTAGGGTTTAACCTTCTATCACTCTAGCAACCCATCATCTACTTATTACTTCCCAATGCCTTCCTCTAGGCCCAAATAATGGTGAGGTCTCATGTAGTCGACATTCACATAACACAAATAAAGGAGAGACAACATACATCTCATCAAAATATCAAACGAATACCAAATTCACATGACTGCTAATAGCAAGACTTCTCCCATGTCCTCAGGAACAAACGTAACTACTCACAAAGCATATTCATGTTCATAATCAGAGGGGTATTAATATGCATATATGATCTGAACATATGATCTTCCACCAAATAAACCAACTAGCATCAACTACAAGGAGTAATTAACACTACTAGCAACCCACAGGTACCAATCCCAGACTTGGAGACAAGAGATGAACTAGGGTTTGAGAGGAGATGGTGCTGGTTAAGATGTTGATGGAAATTGACCCCCTCCCGATGAGAGGATTGTTGGTGATGATTTCCCCCTCCCGGAGGGAAGTTTCCCCAACAGAACAGCTCCACCAGAGCCCTACATTGGTTCCGCCAAGGTTCCGCCTCGTGGCGGCGGAGTCTCGTCCCGAAAGCTTGCTTATGATTTTTTCCTCAACGAAGGACTGCATATAGTAGAAGATGGGCATCGGAGGGCCACTAGGGAGCCCACGAGGCAGGGGGGCGCGCCCAGGGGGGTAGGGAGCCCCTACCCTCGTGGCTAGGGTGTGGCCCCCCTCTAGAACTTCTTGCGCTCAGTATTTTTTTATATATTCTGAAAATGACTTCCGTGAAGTTTTAGGACTTTTGGAGCTGTGCAGAATAGGTCTCTAATATTTGCTCCTTTTCCAGCCCAGAATCCCAGCTGCCGGCATTCTCCCTCTTTATGTAAATCTGGTAAAATAAGAGAGAATAGGCATAAGTACTGTGACACAATGTGTAATAACAACCTATAATGCAATAAATATCGATATAAAAGCATGATGCAAAATGGACGTATCAACTCCCCCAAGCTTAGACCTCGCTTGTCCTCAAGCGAAAGCCAAAATCGAAAAATATGTCCACATGTTTAGAGATAGAGGGGTCGATAAAAATAAAATACAAACATGAGGGCATCATGATCATTCTTAGAACAACAACTTATATAATTCTTGTCATATGATCTCTTATGCTAGAGTAACAATTCAATCACCATTTCAAGTATGAATCATAAACTTCATTGAAAACTAACAAACTATAATATCAGTCATTGGAGCAATTGGAATTTATCATGACATAGGAAAGAGTCAATATAAGAGCTTTTCAGCAAGTCCACATACTCAACTATCATATAGTCTTTCACAATTGCTAACACTCACGCAATACTTATTGGTATGGAGTTTAAATCGGATACAGAGAAAGATAGGGGCTTATAGTTTTGCCTCCCAACATTTTACCTCAAGGGTAATGTCAACAATAATAGTTCATGAAAACTCACATCCAATTAGCCATATATACCAGGATCTTTCCAACATGTTGTGCTTGCCAAAAGATAAAATGTAGAAAGGAAGGGTGAAGATCACCATGACTCTTATGCAAGGTAGGAGATAAAAGTAAAAGATAGGCCCTCCACAGAGGGAAGCAGAGGTTGTCATGCACTTTTATGGTTGGATGCACAAAATCTTAATGCAAAAGAACGTCACTTTATATTGCCACTTGTGATATGGACCTTTATTATGCAGTCTGTCGCTTTTATTTCTTCCGTATCACAAGATCATAAAAAGCTTATTTTCTCCCACACTAATAGTCATACATATTTAGAGAGCAATTTTTATTGTTTGCACCGATGACAACTTACTTGAAGGATCTTACTCAATCCATAGGTAGATATGGTGGACTCTCATGGCAAAACTGGGTTTAAGGGTGTTTGGAAGCACAAGTAGTATCTCTACTTGGTGCAAAGAATTTAGCTAGCATGAGGGGGAAAGGCAAGCTCAACCCTGTTAGATGATCCATGGCAATATAATTCATCTTAGATGTAAGAAAACACAACCCATTATGTTGTCTTCCTTGTCCAACGTCAACTCTTTAGCATATCATATTTTAATGAGTGCTCACAATCATAAAAGATGTCCAAGATAGTGTATTTATATGGGAAGACCTCTCTTTCTTTATTACTTCCTATTAATTGCAACTATGACCAAAACTATGTTTGTCAACCCTCAACAACTTTTATTCATCATACTCTTTATATGTGAGCTCATTACTCTCCATAAGATCCTTATGATCTCTTTTATTTATTTTTATTCTTTTCTCTGTTCTTTTATTCACTCGAGATCATGGCAAAATAAGCAAGCCCTTGACTCAACACTAATCTTTATTTGTATAGCTCACAGACTCGATTAGATAGAGGGATCATAAAGCAAAACTCACAACTAGATCATACTAAAAACTTTATTCTACTAGATCAAGATATTATCGAAAGGACTGAACTAAGAAAAACGGTAAAGGTAAAAGTGATGGTGATACGATATCGGGGCACCTCCCCCAAGCTTGGCAGTTGCCAAGGGGAGTGCCCATACCCATGTGATTATATCTCTTTTGTTGGTGAAGAGGGTGTTGGTTTTGTTGATGGCATAGGCTTCTTCATTAATTTGCGCTTGAGGATAGAGTTTTGATCCCTTAGGTCATCGATCTCCTGCTCAAGGCTTAATATCTTCTTGCATAATTCATGTTTGTTTTCCCGCAAGAGGCGAAAAGGGATAAACTCGATCTTAGGTTTCTTTGCTCTATCAGGGAGGCTTGACTTTTTGAACTCCACATGCATGTCCCCAGGTTGAGGTAATGGGACTTCATCTTCATTTGAACTCGTCTCCTCCTTTCCCCTGGGTCCATAGTCCTCTTCTTCTTCCGTAGGCCAACCACAACGCTCCACGTCCCCATAGACCTTAGGATCTACAAGATAATCAGCCACATAGCTTTCTCCTTCCGAATCCTGGGACGATATATTGCTCTAATCTGCAGCAGAAACAGCTCGAAACAAGAACAGGAGATTTTGTGTGATACTGTGGTCAAAACTTTCGGGCGATTATATAATGAATTTTTACCGACCAAAATACGTATCGTGCAAGAAAACAGAGTCCGGAGAGCACATGAGGTGCCCACGAGGCAGGGGGCATGCCCAGTGGGGTAGGGCGCGCCCTCCACCCTCGTGGAGCCCTCGTGTCCTTCCCGGACTGCTTCTTGTTTTTCTATTTTTCTAAATATTCCAAAACGGATAAAAATTGCCATTAGAACTGTTTTGGAGTTGGTTTACTTACCGTACCACATACCTATTCCTTTTTGGACTCTGAAACGTTCCAGAAAGTGTCCCTTATGTATTCCTCTGGGGTTACAGTTTCAATAACATTGGTTTCAACATTTATAGGATTACCTGAGATATAATGTTTGATTTTTTGACCGTTCACCACCTTCGGATTTGTGCCTTCGAAGTTGTTGATTTTTATGGCACCGGAACGATAGACCTCCTTAATAACGTAAGCACCTTCCCATTTAGAGAGAAGCTTTCCTACAAAAAAATCTTAAACGAGAGTTGTATAGCAATACATAATCACCTACATTAAACTGACACTTTTGTATCCTTTTGTCATGCCATCTTTTAACCTTTTCTTTAAACAATTTGGCATTCTCATAGGCTTGGGTTCTCCATTCATCAAGTGAGCTAATGTCAAATAACCTTTTCTCACCGGCAAGTTTGAAATCATAATTGAGCTCTTTGATAGCCCAATAAGCCTTATGTTCTAGTTCGAGAGGTAAGTGACATGCTTTTCCATAAACCATTTTATACGGAGACATACCCATAGGATTTTTATATGCAGTTCTATAGGCCCATAATGCATCATCAAGTTTCTTGGACCAATTCTTTCTAGATCTATTAACAATCTTTTGCAAAATTAATTTGAGTTCTCTATTACTCAATTCTACTTGACCACTAGACTGTGGGTGATAAGGAGATGCAATTCTATGATTAACATCATACTTAGAAAGCATTTTACGGAAAACACCATGAATAAAATGTGAACCACCATCAGTCATTAAATATCTAGGGACTCCAAACCTCGGAAAAATAACTTATTTAAGCATCTTAATAGAGGTGTTATGATTAGCACTACTAGTTGGAATAGCTTCTACCCAACGTAATCAACAACAACTAAAATATGTGTATATCCATTAGAGGCAGGAAATGGTCCCATGTAATCAGAGCCCCAAACATCAAATGGTTCTATAACAAGTGAATAATCCATAGGCATTTCTTGACGTCTACTAATATTACCAATTCTTTGACATTCATCACAAGATAAAACAAACTTACGTGCATCCTTGAAGAGAGTAGGCCAATAAAAACTGGATTGCAATACCTTATGTGCAGTTCTATCTCCAGCGTGGTGTCCTCCATAAGCTTCGGAGTGACACTTGCGTAGGATCTGTTCCTGTTCATGCTCAGGTACACAACATCTAATAACACCATCTACTCCTTCTTTATAAATGTGTGGGTCATCCCAGAAGTAATGTCGTAAATCATAGAAAAACTTTTTCTTTTACTGGTTTGTGAAACTAGGTGGTATAAACTTAGCAACAATGTAATTAGCATAATCAGCATACCATGGAGCAGTGTGAGAAGCATTTATGACATTTAATCGTTCATCAGGAAAGCTATCATCAATAGGTTGTGGGTCATCAAGAACATTTTCTAACCTAGACAAGTTGTCGGGGTTCTCAGCTCCCTTTCTATCAATAATATGCAGATCAAATTCTTGTAGGAGGAGAACCCATCTAATAAGTCTAGGTTTAGCATCTTTCTTTTCCATAAGATATTTAATAGCAGCATGATCCATGTGAATAGTTACTTTAGAATCAACAATATAAGGTCTAAACTTATCACAAGCAAATACAACTGCTAAGAATTCTTTTTCAGTTGTAGCATAATTTCTCTAGGCATTGTCTAGAGTTTTACTAGCATATTGAATAACATTTAATTTCTTATCAACTCTTTGCCCTAGAACAGCACCTACATCATAATCACTAGCATCACACATTATTTCAAAAGATAAATTCCAATCAGGTGGCTGAACAATAGGTGCAGAGATCAATGCTTTCTTAATTATTTCAAATGCTTCTACACAATCGTCATCAAAGACGAATGGTATATCCTTTTGTAATAAATTAGTCAGAGGCCGAGAAATTTTTGAGAAGTCCTTAATGAACCTCCCATAAAAACCGGCATGACCAAGGAAACTTCTTATACCTTTGATATCCTTGGGACACAACATCTTTTCAATAGCATCAACTTTAGCTTTATCGACTTCAATGCCTCTTTCAGAAATTTTGTGCCCCAAGACAATACCTTCATTAACCATAAAGTGGCAGTTCTCCCTATTCAAGACAAGGTTAGTTTCTTGACATCTCTGCAAAACTCGATCAAGGTTGCTTAAGCAATCATCAAAAGAGGATCCATAAACGGAGAAATCATCCATGAATACCTCACATATCTTTTCACAAAAATCAGAAAATATAGCCATCATGCATCTTTGAAAGGTAGCAGGTGCATTACATAAACCAAAAGGCATATGTCTATAAGCAAAAGTACTGAAAGGGCAAGTAAAAGTGGTCTTAGATTGATCATCGGCTGACACAGGTATTTGAGAGAAACCAGAATAACCATCTAGAAAGCAAAAATGTGTATGCTTGGATAATCTTTCTAGCATTTGATCAATGAAAGGTAAGGGGTAATGATCCTTTTTAGTAGCCTTATTTAATTTGCAGAAATCAATTACCATCCTATAACCTGTAATAATTCTTTGTGGAATCAATTCATCTTTATCATTAGGAACGACAGTAATACCTCCCTTCTTAGGAACACAATGGATAGGACTTACCCACTGACTATCAGCAACAGGATAAATTATACCTGCCTCAAGGAGCTTTAGTATTTCTTTTCTTACCACTTCTTTCATCTTACGATTCAGTCGTCGTTGGTGATCAATAACTGGTTTGGCATCTTTCTCCAAATTTATTTTGTGTTGACATAGAGTGGGACTAATGCCCTTAAGACCATCAAGAGTATATCCAATAGCAGCATGGTGCTTCTTCAGAGTTTTCAATAATTTTTCTTCCTCCTTCTCTGAAAGGTTAGCACTAATAATAACAGGATATATCTTCTTTTCATCAAGATAAGCATATTTAAGAGTATCAGGCAATGGTTTAAGCTTAAACACGGGATCACCCTTGGGTGGAGGAGGATCCCCTAAGATTTCAACAGGCAAGTTGTGTTTCAGAATAGGTCCCTGTTTAAAGAACACTTCATCTATTTCCCTTATTTCATTTATAAACATATCACTTTCATGGTCTAGCAAATATTGTTCTAAAGGATCACTAGGAGGTATGACAATAGAAGCAAGACCAATAATTTCATCTTTACTAGGCAATTCCTCTTCATGGTGTTGTCTAGAAAATTTAGAAAAGTTGAACTCATGAGACATATCACCTAAACCAATAGTAATAACATCCTTTTTGCAGTCTATCCTAGCATTAAGAATGTTTAAGAAGGGTCTACCAAATATAATAGGACAAAAGCTATCTTGTGGGGAACCAAGAACAAGAAAATCAGTAGGATATTTAGTTTTCCCACACAAGACTTCAACATCTCTAACAATTCCCATTGGTGAAATAGTATCTCTATTGGCAATTTTAATGGTGACATCAATTTCTTCTAAATCAGCAGGTGCAATTCATGCATAGTTTCTTTGTATAAGTCAATAGGTATTGCAGTAGCACTAGCACCCATATCACACAAGCCATGATAAAAATGATCTCCTATTTTAACAGAAATAACAGGCATGCCTACCACAGGTCTATGTTTATCTTTAGCACAAGGTTTAGCAATTCTAGCAGTTTCATCACAGAAATAGATAACATGCCCATCAATATTACCAGCCAAGAGATCCTTAACAATAGCAATATTAGGTTCAACTTTAACTTGCTCAGGAGGTGTATAGGTTCTAATATTGCTTTTAAGAACCACAGTTGAAGCTTTAGCATGATCTTTTATCCTAACAGGAAAAGGTGGTTTCTCAACATAAGTAGTAGGAATAATAGGATCATTATAAGTGACAGTCTTTTATTCAACTTTAATAGGTGCAGCTACTTTTACTTTGATGGGGGGATGATATTTAAACCACTTCTCCTTAGGGAGGTCAACATGAGTAGCAAAAGATTCACAGAAAGAAGCTACTGTCTCAGAGTCAAGTATCCATATTTAGTGCTAAATTTACGGAAAACATCAGTATCCATAAAAGATTTAACACAATCAAACTTAGGTGTCATACCTGACTTCTTACCTTCGTCGAGATCCCAATCTTCAGAGTTGCGTTTAATTCTTTCCAATAAATCCCATTTGAATTCAATAGTCTTCATCATAAAAGAGCCAGCACAAGAAGTATCGAGCATGGTGTGGTTGTTATCAGAAAGCCGAGCATAATTTTTTGAATAATCATTTCTCTTAAGAGCTCATGATTAGGGCATGAACATTGATTTAAGCCTACCCCAAGCTTGAGCAATGCTTTCTCCTTCGCGAGGCCAAAAATTATATATATAATTACAATCACGATGAACAAGATGCATAGGATAAAACTTCTGATGAAATTCCAATTTCAATCATTTGTAGTTCCATGATCCCATATCATCACATAGCCTATACCATGTCAATGCGTCTCCCTCCAAAGATAAAGGGAAGACCTTCTTCTTGATAACATCATCGGGCATACCTGCAAGCTTAAATAATCCACAAACTTTATCCACATATATTAGGTGCTCATCAGGATGTAATGTTCCATCTCCTGCAAAAGGATTAGCTAGCAGTTTTTCTATCATACCTGAAGGAATTCCAAAGCAGACATTTTCATTTTCAATAGGTTTAGTAGGTTGAGGAGCAACTCTTTTCTCTACTGGTCGGGGTGAAGATACCCCGAACAAACCCCTCAGAGGATTACTTTCCATAGTAACAAGTGACAGTAAATTTTAGCACACTATATAAATTTTTCCATACCAAATTCCACCTACCAAAGGCGCTTCACTCCCCGGCAACGGCGCCAGAAAAGAGTCTTGATGACCCATAAGTATAGGGGATCTATCGTAGTCCTTTCGTTAAGTAAGAGTGTCGAACCCAACGAGGAGCAGAAGGAAATGATAAGCGGTTTTCAGCAAGGTATTCTCTGCAAGCACTGAAATTATAGGTAACATATAGTTTTGTGATAAGATAATTTGTGACGAGCAACAAGTAACAAAAGTAAATAAAGTGCAGCAAGGTGGCCCAATCCTTTTTGTATCAAAGGACAAGCCTGGACAAATTCTTATATAGAGAAAAGCGCTCCTGAGGACACATGGGAATTATCGTCAAGCTAGGTTTCATCACGATCATATGATTCACGTTCGGTACTTTGATAATTTGGTATGTGGGTGGACCGGTGCTTGGGTGCTGTCCTTACTTGGACAAGCATCCCACTTATGATTAACCTCTATTGCAAGCATCCGCAACTACAACAAAAGTATTAAGGTAAACCTAACCATAGCATGAAACATGTGGATCTAAATCAGCCCCTTACGAAGCAACGCATAAACTAGTGTTTAAGCTTCTGTCACTCTAGCAACCCATCATCTACTTATTACTTCCCAATGCCTTCCTCTAGGCCCAAATAATGGTTAAGTGTCATGTAGTCTACGTTCACATAACACCATTAGAGGAGAGACAACATACATCTCATCAAAATATCAAACGGATACCAAATTCACATGACTACTAATAGCAAGACTTGTCCCATGTCCTCAGGAACAAATGTAACTACTCACAAAGCATATTCATGTTCATAATCAGAGGGGTATTAATGTGCATATAGGATCTGAACATATGATCTTCCACCAAATAAACCAACTAGCATCAACTACAAGGAGTAATTAACACTACTAGCAACCCATAGGTACCAATCCCAGACTTGGAGACAAGAATTGGATACAAGAGATGAACTAGGGTTTGAGAGGATATGGTGCTAGTGAAGATGTTGATGGAGATTGACCCCCTCCCGATGAGAGGATCGTTGGTGATGATTTCCCCCTCCCGGAGGGAAGTTTCCCCGACAGAACAGCTCCACCAGAGCCCTAGATTGGTTCCACCTCATGGCGGCGGAGTCTCGTCCCGAAAGCTTGCTTATGATTTTTTCCTCAATGAAGGACTCCATATAGTAGAAGATGGGCATCAGAGGGCCACCAGGGGTCCCACGAGGCAGGGGCGCGCCCAGGAGGGTAGGGTGCGCCCCCACCCTCATGGCTAGGGTGTGCCCCCCCTCTGAAACTTCTTGTGCTCAATATTTTTTATATATTCTGAAAATGACTTCTGTGAAGGTTCATGACTTTTGGAGCTGTGCAGAATAGGTCTCTAATATTTGCTCCTTTTCCATCCCAGAATCCCAGCTGCCGGCATTCTCCCTCTTTATGTAAATCTTGTAAAATAAGAGAGAATAGGCATAAGTATTGTGACACAATGTGTAATAACAACCCATAATGAAATAAATATCAATATAAAAGAATGATGCAAAATGGATGTATCAGTGGCGTTCAATATTCACTGCCCTTATAAGGACATAAGATTCCCCCTTGTTCCCTACGCCTTCTTCCTGCCTTTCCAGTCTTGAGCTCCAGCGCCCAAGTTCTCATCCGTTCCCCACTCGAGAAAGCACTCAACCATGTCCAGATCCGGAGGTCAAGGCAAGTGGATGGCTTCCTCCGTCAAGGAGGACATCGCCGGGCTTCGGGTGGCCGGGTACCTGGAGAAGGAAATCGCCCACCGTCTTCCAGCCCAACGACAAATAATTCCCACACCGAAGCCCGACGAGAGGGTAGTGTTTCTCCCCCACTTCCTTCACAGGCTAGGGTTTCCACTCCACCCCTTCGTCCACGGGATAATGTTCTACTATGGGACATACTTCCATGATCTATCCCCGAACTCCTTCCTCAATATCTCAGCGTTTATCGTCGTGTGCGAAGCCTTCCTCCGCATCCAACCCCACTTCGGGTTGTGGCTCAAAACCTTTAACGTGAATCCCAAGGTGGTGGATGGACAGCATGCAGAGTGCGGGGGCGCCATGGTGAGCAAGCTCAGCAATGTTTCTTGGCCAAAAGGCACATTCGTGGAGTCTGTCAAGGAATGGCAGAAACAATGGTTCTACATCACTGAACCCCGCGGTGCCACCTAGGCCGCGACTGCCGCATTCAACTCCGGCGCTCCCGTGCGACTCACTTCCTGGGTCGAGAAGGGCCCGAACTGGTGTTCGTTAGACGAGCTGACTGCGCTGCAAACACGCATTCAAAGCATGATCAATAAGGACATCAAGCTTGTCGACGTAATCCAAGTGATGCTGGTGCGCCGGATCCTCCCCTGTCAAAGCCGAAGCCGCCCTCTATGGGATTTCAACCTGAAAAAGCACCACACCTTGGAAAGGCTCTTCGAAACAGATCATGAAGATGCCTGGAAGTTGCTCTTCAAGGGCAACAAGATGCCGCCGGCCACAGATTCGGACCATGGCCACGACAAAAATCTCCTCCCCAACGAGGTATGCTATTCTCAACACATCCCCTTCTTGCTTGTTTCAAGGGTGACATCTAAGCTTTTATTATTATTGCTTTTTTGGTACTAGTTGAAGAAGGCGAAGCAGATCCGGTGTCCGGCTCCCGTGCCTGAAGAACCAATCATCCCGCGTTTAGCGAAGATGTTGGAGCTGACGCCTTATAAGGCTCTAGAAAAGAAGGCCACAGGAAAGGCCAAGGGGGTCCGGAGTGGACCCCGCCGCCGGGGTGCTTCGAACGCGACGTCCGAAGATAAGACCCGCTCCTCCGCCGTCGAAGATGGCGACAATGAAGAGGAGGAGAAGAACAAACCCTCCCCTAGAGGAGGGGAGGAAGAAGAGGACGGCCTCGGTGAATCTGGAGGCGGAGACATCCAAGAAAGGGAAGAGCTCCCTTGCGGATAACACCGCGTGGGACGTCGACAGTAGTCCGGAGAGGCGACTCCGCACTAAGCCTCAGGCCACATTGTAAGTGCACAAACCCATATCCGCTCATGAACCAAGTCTTTCCTCTTCGTTGTATTGAGATGATTGGTTACGTTTTATTGTAGTCCGGCCCACAACAGCTCCCCGCGATCCTCGTCAGGAGGCTCGCTGGATTCCAAGGCGATGGCCAGCGATTCGCTGCCAGCCACTCACTCCCCCAAGGCCAAGGATGATGCGGAGGTGCTGTCCCGAAGGACGGTTCCAGGCGGGGGAGAGGCCCAGGAGGCGCCAGAAGGCGAAAATCTCGTCGCCGGACACCAAGGGGAATCAATTCCCATGGAGGCTGGTGGGGAGGGCCGAACTCAGTTCGATCCTCAGCCGGACTCAATTCCGGAGACGGAGACTGCTCCGGAATCCGGCACGCGACCTCCTTCGGAAGAAGGGGGATGCCCGTTCCCCTGGTGACCCCTATCCAACCAGGGGCACCGGATGATCTACTGGAAGCGCTGCGAGGCGCTTCCATTGTGGATGAGCACCGTGTCCTCATGGGCACGGTAATTGAAAGGGTTCAGTCCGCTAAGAGCGGACTAACCGAAGCCTGTAGCAGCCTGTTAACAGGTTTTGAGGTAAGCGGCGCAAAAAAGGAGAAAATCCCAATATAGATAGTAGCCCCTGAGACACTGTCCGGTGTTCGAAAAGAAAAAAACTGGACAAAGGATCAATCTCCTATTGCAGGAAACTAACGAAATCTGTCTGAAATGTATGCGCAGGCATCGCTGTTGGTCGCGGCCTCGCATACAGCCGAAGTCTTTAGACTGAAGCAGAAACTAGCGAAGGTCGAGGAGGAGCTGGGCCGGGTGAAGAGGCAGCTCCAGGAAAAACAAGGTAAGTAATAACCTGTTATGGATTCGAAAAAGGTGGAAAATCATATGCAATGATCAAAATACCATGATGTGAACAGAGGTGACGACCGAGGTCGAGGCCCTGAAAGCAGCCCTGGTCGAAGCCGAAGGGAAGGCTGTCAAGGAGCAAGCCGCCCGTAAGAGGCTCAAGGCCCGGGTTAATGAAGTCCAACAAGAGCTCCAGGACGTGGTGAGGAAGTGCGAGACCTTGCAGCACAATGCGTCGGCTCAAGAGGCCAAACTTGTCAAGCCTCGTAAGAGTGCGGAAGCGGCCCAGATTGAAGCACAAGACGGCCTCCATGAGATCCAGGAGGCCAGGAAGATCACGGCGGGTAAGGCATTCAATATGCAAAGCAGGAGTCTGAAGAGGAAATATCTTTTACTAACCCGGATTCGGAGTTCTCCAGGGGCCTTTGCTGATTTCCCACGCAGTATGACCGATGCTGCGGAGTTCTTCCGAGCCAAAGAAGGGAGCTCCATGGAGAAGTGTTCTGGACGCAATATTGTGCGCCAGAAAATCCGGTACCCTTCAGCGATCAGCTGAAACAGCTGGTCGAGCTGCACAAGATAGCCGAACTGGCCATGAAGGATATGATAATCCGGCTATGGCCAGCCGAAGCTATTCCCAACAGCTACTTCGGCCTCGTGAAGAAGCTGGTGGATGCCTGTCCTTGGCTGGATGTCATCAAGCGGTCCGTCTGCATCGAGGGTGCGCGTCTGTGTTGGGGAACGTAGCATAAATTCAAAATTTTCCTACGTGTCACCAAGATCTATCTATGGAGTCATCTAGCAACGAGGGAGGAGTGGATCTACATACCCTTGTAGATCGCGCACGGAAGCGTTCAAGAGAACGGGGTTGATGGAGTCGTACTCGTCGTGATCCAAATCACCGATGATCCTAGCGCCGAACGGACGGCACCTCCGCATTCAACACACGTACGGAGCAGCGACGTCTCCTCCTTCTTGATCCAGCAAGGGGGGAGGAGAGGTTGATGGAGATCCAATAGCACGACAGCGTGGTGGTGGAAGTAGCGGGATTCCAACAGGGCTTCGCCAAGCGCTGTGGGAGGAGGGAGATGTGTCATGGGAGGGAGAGGGAGGTGCCAGGGCTTAGGTTTTGCTGCCCTCCCTTCCCCCACTATATATAGGGCCAAGGGAGAAGGGGGGGGGGGGCGCAGCCTTGGCCCTTCCTCCAAGGAAGGGTGCGGCCAAGGGAGGAGTCCCTCCTCCCCAAGGCACCTCGGAGGTGCCTTCCCCCTTTAGGACTCTTCCTTTCCCTCTTCTCTTGGCGCATGGGCCTCTTGGGGCTGGTTCCCTTGGCCCATATAGGCCAAGGCGCACCCCCTACAGCCCATGTGGCCCCCCGAGGCAGGTGGCCCCACCCAGTGGACCCCCGGGACCCTTCCGGTGGTCCCGGTACAATACCGGTGACCCTGAAACTTGTCCCGATGGCCGAAATAGCACTTCCTATATATAATTGTTTACCTCCGGACCAGTCCAGAACTCCTCGTGACGTCCGGGATCTCATCCGGGACTCCAAACAACATTCGGGTTACTGCATATACATATCCCTACAACCCTAGCGTCACCGAACCTTAAGTGTGTAGACCCTACGGGTTCGGGAACCATGTAGACATGACCGAGACGTTCTCTGGTCAATAACCAACAGCGGGATCTGGTACCCATGTTGGCTCCCACATGTTCCACGATGATCTCATCGGATGAACCACGATGTTAAGGACTTAATCAATCCCGTATGCAATTCCCTTTGTCTATCGGTACAATACTTGCCCGAGATTCGATCGTCGGTATCCCGATACCTTGTTCAATCTCGTTACCGGCAAGTCTCTTTACTCGTTCCATAACACATCATCCCGTGATCAACTCCTTGATCACATTGTGCACATTATGATGATGTCCTATCGAGTGGGCCCAGAGATACCTCTCCGTTTACACGGAGTGACAAATCCCAGTCTCGATTCGTGCCAACCCAACAGACACTTTCGAAGATACTTGTAGTGTACCTTTATAGCCACCCAGTTACGTTGTGAAGTTTGGCACACCCAAAGCACTCCTACGGTATCCGGGAGTTGCACAATCTCATGGTCTAAGGAAATGATACTTGACATTAGAAAAGCTTTAGCATATGAACTACATGATCTTGTGCTAGGCTTAGGATTGGGTCTTTGTCCATCACATAATTCTCCTAATGATGTGATCCCGTTATCAATGACATCCAATGTCCATGGCCAGGAAACCGTAACCATCTATTGATCAATGAGCTAGTCAACTAGAGGCTTACTAGGGACATGGTGTTGTCTATGTATCCACACATGTATCTAAGTTTCCTATCAATACAATTCTAGCATGGATAATAAACGATTACCATGAACAAGGAAATATAATAATAACTAATTTATTATTGCCTCTAGGGCATATTTCCAACAGTCTCCCACTTGCACTAGAGTCAATAATCCAGTTCACATCGATATGTGATTAACACTCAAGGTCACATCCCCATGTGACTAACACCCAAAGAGTTCACTAGAGTCAATAATCTAGTTCACATTACCATGTGATTAACACTCGATGATGCTTGTGAGAGATGTTATAGTCAACGGGTCTGAATCTTTCAGATCCGTATGTACTTCGCAAATCTCTATGTCATCTTGTAGATGCAGCTACTATGCTATATTTGGAGCCATTTCAAATAACTGTTCTACTTGGAGCTATTCTAAATTGTTGCTCCATTATACGTATCCGGTATCACTACTCAGAGCTATCCGGATAGGTGTTAAGCTTGCATCGACGTAACTCTTTACGTCGAACTCTTTATCACCTCCATAATCGAGAAAATTCCTTAGTCCACTAGTTACTAAGGATAACTTTGACCGCTGTCCTGTGATCCATTCTTGGATCACTCTTGTACCCCTTGACTGACTCATGGCAAGGCACACTTCAGGTGCGATACACAGCATAGCATACTGTAGAGAGCCTATGATAAAAGCATAGGGGATGACCTTCGCCCTTCCTCTTTCTTCTGCCGTGGTCGAGCTTTAAGTCTTAACTTCATACCTTACAACTCAGGCAAGAACTCCTTCTTTGACTGATCCATCTTGAACACCTTCAAGATCATGTCAAGGTATGTGCTCATTTTAAAGTACCATTAAGCATTTTGATCTATCCTTATAGATCTTAATGCTCAATGTTCAAGTAGCTTAATCCAGGCTTTCCATTGAAAAGCACTTTCCAAATAACCCTATATGCTTTCCAGAAATTCTACATCATTTCTGATCAACAATATGTCAACATATATTTATCAGAAATTCTATAGTGCTCCCACTCACTTCTTTGGAAATACAAGTTTCTCATAAACTTTGTATAAACCCAAAATCTTTGATCATCATTAAAGCATACATTCCAACTCCGAGATGCTTACTCCAGTCCCTAGAAGGATTGCTGGAGCTTTGCATACTTATTAGCATCTTTCAGGATTGACAAAACCTTCCGGTTGTATCACATACAACCTTTCCTCAAGAAAATCGTCGAGGAAACAATGTTTTGACATCCTATCTGCAAGATTTCATAAATAATGCAGTAATCGCTAATATAATTCCAACAGACTCTTAGCATCGCTACGAGTGAGAAAGTCTCATCGTAGTCAACTCTTTGAACTTGTCGGAAAACATCTTAACGACAAGTCGAGCTTTCTTAATGGTGACATTTACCATCATTGTCCGTCTTCCTTTTAAAATCCATCTGCACTCAACAGCCTTATGACCATTGAGCTGTTCTGTCAAAGTCTACACTTTGTTTCCATACATGGATCCTCTCTCGGATTTTATGGCCTCGAGCCATTTATCGGAATCCGGGCCCACCATCACTTCTCCATAGCTCGTAGGTTCATTATTGTCTAGCAACATGACTTCCAAGACAGGATTACGTACCACTCTGAAGTAGTACGCATCCTTGTCATCCTATGAGGTTTGGTAGTGACTTGATCTGAAGTTTCATGATCACTATCATAAGCTTCCACTTCAATTGGTGTAGGTGCCACAGGAACAACTCCCTGTGCCCTGCCACACGCTAGTTTAAGAGATGGTTCAATAACCTCATCAAGTCTCCACCATCCTCCCACTCAATTCTTTCGAGAGAAACTTTTCCTCGAGAAAGGACCCGATTCTAGAAACAACCCCTTATTGCTTTCGGATCTGAGACAGGAGGTATACCCAACTGTTTTGGGTGTCCTATGAAGATGCATTTATCCGCTTTGGGTTCGAGCTTATCAGCCTGAAACTTTTTTCACATAAGCGTCGCAGCCCCAAACTTCTAAGAAATGACAGCTTAGGTTTCTCTAAACCATAGTTCATATGGTGTCATCTCATCGGAATTATGTGGTGCCCTATTTAAAGTAAATGTGGTTGTCTTTAATGCCTAACCCATAAACTATCGTGGTAATTCGATAAGAGACATCATGGTATGCATCATATCCAATAGGGTGCAGTTATGATGTTCGGACACACCATCACACTATGGTGTTCTAGGATGTATTAGTTGTGAAACAATTTCCACAATGTCTTAATTCTGTGCCAAACTCGTAATTCAGATATTCATCTCTATGATCATATCATAGATATTTTATCCTCTTGTCACGACGATCTTTCAACTTCACCCTGAAATTACTTGAACCTTTCAATAATTCAGACTCGTGATTCATCAAGTAAATATACTCAACATCTACTCAAATCATCTGTGAAGTAAGAACATAACGATATCCACTACATGCCTCAGCACTCATTGGATTGCACACATCAAAATGTATTACTTCCAACAAGTTGCTTTCTAGTTCCATTTACTGAAAACGAGGCTTTCAGTCATCTTGCCCATGTGGTATGATTTGCATGTCTCAAGTGATTCAAAATCAAGTGAGTCCAAACGGTCCATTTGCATGGAGTTTCTTCATGCATATACACCAATAGACATGGTTCGCATGTCTCAAATCTTTCAAAACAAGTGAGCCCAAAGATCCATCAACATGGAGCTTCTTCATGCGTTTTATACCGATATGACTTATGTGGCAGTGCCACAAGTAGGTGGTACTATCATTACTATCTTTTGGCATGAACATGTGTATCACTACGATCGAGATTCAATAAACCATTCATTTCAGGTGTAAGACCATTGAAGGTATTATTCAAATAAACAGAGTAACCATTATTCTCTTTAAATGAATAACCGTATTGCGATAGACATAATCCAATCATGTCTATGCTCAACGCAAACACCAATCTCGATGGTAGAGGGAGCGTACGATATTTGATCAACCTTGGAAATACTTCCAACACATATCGTCATCTCACCTTTAGCTAGTCTCCGTTTATTCCGTAGCTTTTATTTCGAGTTACTAACACTTAGCAACCGAACCGGTATCTAATCCCCTGGTGCTACTAGGAGTACTAGTAAAGTACACATTAACATAATAGATCCAATATACTTCTATCGACCTTGCCAGCCTTCTTATCTACCAAGTATCTAGGGTAATTCTGCTCCAGTGGCTGTTCCCTTTATTACAGAAGCACTTAGTCTCGGGTTTGGGTTCAACCTTGGGTTTCTTCACTAGAGCAGCAGCTGATTTGCCGTTTCATGAAGCATCCCTTTTTTTTGCCCTTGCCCTTCTTGAAACTAGTGGTTTCACCAACCATCAACAATTGATGCTCCTTCTTGATCTCTACTTTTGTGGTGTCAAACATCGCGAATATCTCAAGGATCATCATATATGTCCCTGATATATTATAGTTCATCATGAAGCTCAAGCAGCTTGGTGGTAATGACTTCGGAGAACCATCACTATTCATCTGGAAGATCAACTCCCACTCGATTCAAGCGATTGTTGTACTCAAACAATCTGAGCACAAGTTCAACAATTGAGCTTTTCTCCCTTAGTTTGCAGGCTAAGAAAATCGTCGGAGGTCTGATACCTCTTGACGTGGGCACGAGCCTGAAATCCCAATTTCAGCCCTCGAAACATCTCATATGTTTCGTGAAGTTCCAAAACATCTTCGGTGCCTCAACTCTAAACCGTTTAACTGAACTATCACGTAGTTATCAAAATGTGTATGTCAGATGTTCGCAACATCCACAGACGACGTTCGAGGTTCAGCACACTGAGCGGTGCATTAAGGACATAAGCCTTCTATGAAGCAATGAGGACAATCCTCAGTTTACGGACCTAGTCCGCATAATTGCTACTATCAACTTTCAACTAAATTTTCTCTAGGAACATATCTAAACAGTAGAACTGAAGCTCGAGCTATGACATAATTTGCGAAGACCTTTTGACTATGTTCAGGATAATTAAGTTCATCTTATGAACTCCCACTCAGATAGACATCCCTCTAGTCATCTAAGTGATTACATGATCCGAGTCAACTAGGCCGTGTCCGATCATCACGTGAGATGGAATAGTCATCATCGGTGAACATCTTCATGTTGATCGTATCTACCATACGACTCATGCTCGACCTTTCGGTCTCTTGTGTTCCGAGGCCATGTCTGTACATGCTAGGCTCGTCAAGTCAACCTAAGTGTTTCGCGTGTGTAAATCTGGCTTACACCCGTTGTATGTGAACGTAAGAATCTATCACACCCGATCATCACGTGGTGCTTCGAAACGACGAACTTTCGCAACGGTGCACAGTTAGGGGGAACACCTTCTTGAAATTTTAGTGAGGGATCATCTGATTTACTACCATCGTTCTAAGTAAACAAGATGTATAAACATGATAAACATCACATGCAATCAAATAATAGTGACATGATATGGCCAATATCATATAGCTCCTTTGATCTCCATCTTGGGGCTCCATGATCATCTTGTCACCGGCATGACACCATGATCTCCATCATCATGATATCTATCATCGTGTCTTCATGAAGTTGTCTCGTCAACTATTACTTCTACTACTATAGCTAACGGTTAGCAATAAAGTAAAGTAATTACATGACGTTTATGTTGACATGCAGGTCATAAATAAATTAAGACAACTCCTATGGCTCCTGCCAGTTGTCATACTCATCGACATGCAAGTCGTGATTCCTATTACAAGAACATGATCAATCTCATACATCACATATATCATTCATCACATCCTTTTGGCCATATCACATCACATAGCATACCCTGCAAAAACAAGTTAGACGTCCTCTAATTGTTGTTTGCATGTTTTACGTGGCTGCTATGGGTTTCTAGCAAGAACGTTTCTTACCTACGCAAAAACCACAACATGATATGCCAATTGCTATTTACCCTTCATAAGGACCCTTTTCATTGAATCCGATCCGACTAAAGTGGGAGAGACAGACACCCGCTAGCCACCTTTATGCAACTAGTGCATGTCAGTCGGTGGAACCAGTCTCACGTAAGAGTACGTGTAAGGTCGGTCCGGGCCGCTTCATCCCACAATGCCACCGAATCAAGATTGGACTAGTAACGGTAAGCATATTGAACAAAATCAACGCCCACAACTACTTTGTGTTCTACGTGTGCATAGAAACTACGCATAGACCTAGCTCATGATGCCACTGTTGGGGAACATAGCATAAATTCAAAATTTTCCTACGTGTCACCAAGATCTATCTATGGAGTCATCTAGCAACGAGGGAGGAGTAGATCTACATACCCTTGTAGATCGCACGCGGAAGCGTTCAAGAGAACGGGGTTGATGGAGTCGTACTCGTCGTGATCCAAATCACCGATGATCCTAGCGCCGAACGGACGGCACCTCCGCGTTCAACACACGTACGGAGCAGCGACTCTCCTCCTTCTTGATCCAGCAAGGGGGGAGGAGAGGTTTATGGAGATCCAACAGCATGACGGCGTGGTGGTGGAAGTAGCGGGATTCCAACAGGGCTTCGCCAAGCGCTGTGGGAGGAGGGAGATGTGTCATGGGAGGGAGAGGGAGGCGCCAGGGCTTAGGTTTTGCTGCCCTCCCTTCCCCCACTATATATAGGGCCAAGGGAGAGGGGGGGGGGGGCGCAGCCTTGGCCCTTCCTCCAAGGAAGGGTGCGGCCAAGGGAGGAGTCCCTCCTCCCCAAGGCACCTCGGAGGTGCCTTCCCCCTTTAGGACTCTTCCTTTCCCTCTTCTCTTGGCGCATGGGCCTCTTGGGGCTGGTGCCCTTGGCCCATATAGGCCAAGGCGCACCCCCTACAGCCCATGTGGCCCCCCGGGGCAGGTGGCCCCACCCGGTGGACCCCCGGGACCCTTCCGGTGGTCCCGGTACAATACCGATGACCCCGAAACATGTCCCGATGGCCGAAATAGCACTTCCTATATATAATTCTTTACCTCCGGACCATTCCGGAACTCCTTGTGACGTCCAGGATCTCATCTGGGACTCCGAACAACATTCGGGTTACTACATATACATATCCCTACAACCCTAGCGTCACCGAACCTTAAGTGTGTAGACCCTACGGGTTCGGGAACCATGTAGACATGACCGAGACGTTCTCTGGTCAATAACCAACAGCGGGATCTGGATACCCATGTTGGCTCCCACATGTTCCACGATGATCTCATCGGATGAACCACGATGTCAAGGACTTAATCAATCCCGTATGCAATTCCCTTTGTCTATCGGTACGATACTTGCCCGAGATTCGATCGTCGGTATCCCGATACCTTGTTCAATCTTGTTACCAGCAAGTCTCTTTACTCGTTCCGTAACACATCATCCCGTGATCAACTCCTTGATCACATTGTGCACATTATGATGATGTCCTACCGAGTGGGCCCAGAGATACCTCTCCGTTTACACGGAGTGACAAATCCCAGTCTCGATTCGTGCCAACCCAACAGACACTTTCGGAGATACCTGTAGTGTACCTTTATAGCCACCCAGTTACGTTATGACGTTTGGCACACCCAAAGCACTCCTACGGTATCCGGGAGTTGCACAATCTCATGGTCTAAGGAAATGATACTTGACATTAGAAAAGCTTTAGCATACGAACTACATGATCTTGTGCTAGGCTTAGGATTGGGTCTTTGTCCATCACATCATTCTCCTAATGATGTGATCCCGTTATCAATGACATCCAATGTCCATGGTCAGGAAACCGTAACCATCTATTGATCAATTAGCTAGTCAACTAGAGGCTTACTAGGGACATGGTGTTGTCTATGTATCCACACATGTATCTGAGTTTCCTATCAATAGAATTCTAGCATGGATAATAAACGATTATCATGAACAAGGAAATATAATAATAACTAATTTATTATTGCCTCTAGGGCATATTTCCAACAGTCTGGCCTTCTCTTATTGCAAGGTCTGGTGGGCGAAGCTAGACGCTGCCAAGCTAGCGACCGGAGGACCGCTGGAGGGAAAGGAGCACTGCACACGTGAGCGATGCTTCGGCGATGTTTTAGAGCGGTACTGCATTGTTGCGGATCACTGTTCGAAAGACATTATCTTTGAATGAATGTACTCGAGCTCCCTCTGCCTTCTGTAAAACAAGTTGTTTATGCAATATAATGCTTGTTATGTTTTTAAATTTTTACTTCCTATGCGGCCGTGTTGTATGAAATCTGAGGGTTAACCAGTCGTCGGCTTCTGTCCCCTCATAGGTAGTACGGGGGTGTTCGAGTTGGAATCTAAACAATCTTGATCCAATTAGATGGTCCTTGAAGGAGTTGTTTAGCGCAACGAACCAGGAAACTAGACTATGCAGCTGTAACGCCCTCACTTAGCCATAGGAGTGCGACAATAAAAAGATGGGCGCAACCCCTAGTATCCGAACTAGAGTGCTATAGGCGTCTGATCGGGAAGTACCAATCCTTCGCATAATGCGGAAGAAATCTCCAACAATTTGCAACCTCCGAACAGCTGACCGGCTCTCGCCGCATCATGACAGTCAGTTTTCGGCTTTCTCTACTGAGGTGCTCCTTTGGATAAACCAATGCACAATCATAGTAGTTCTCCCTTTACTACCTTAGCCAGTATAGCGTAATATAAGGTAGCAAGCATAGGAGCCAGGCAACCCAACTATTGACCAAAGACATGATTCGGAGCCAATGCATATAATGCTAAATTCGGGGTGCCGAACTATACTTATAAAAAGCGTTCGGACTTTTGTTGCCACAGTGTGGGGTGGTATGCAGACCCTGGCGAACATGAAAATGTACCAAATTGTACGGGTGCTGCCTGGTAGGATTATCCAAATGGGAGCTAAGAGAAAGAAAAAGGAAAGAAAATAGAAAAAAATACAAAGGTGAAAAGCTGGAGTCCTACAGCTCCAGCTGCAAACTATTCTCATTGTAATTTAATTAGTACGTCAAAGCGCATTGATACAGGTAGTGCAACAAGCAACAAGCTATTTGACATGCTGAAACCAAGGGAGAGCTGCATATGGGTCCTGAAAAATAGGTAGAGTTGTCGTTAACGGAATCACCTAAAAAGTCCCCCGTATGTCTGTGTTTCTCGATGTCTTGGTGTGTTTATCCTTCAAGAGGACCAATGACCAGACCACCAGATGGTGCCTGTGGGATTGAGACCTGCAAAGGAAACAAGTAAAAGTGAAAGTATGTGTGTGTCCGATGTTGGTTGAGCCGTACTATGGACCACAAGGTAGCTATGCCTCCGTCCATGCCCATGGGATTTTGAGTGCGTAGTTATGTACGCGCGGCACGAATGCCACCACTTGATCAGAACTGCGACGGAGGCCGGATTGCTAGTCGAGCTCCTGACGAGCCGAGCTCTCCTGCTGCAGAGTAGTTCGCACCCTCTTATCAGTGTCCGTGGGCTCGAGAGCCGAATTAAGGTTCTGCTTGAGAAGGCCGCTCTGTACTTCTGCTGCTAAGGCAGCTATTTGCTCTTCTCTACGGAGGGAGCGTTCCGTATTTCCGTTGACTATTATAACGCCGCGTGGACCGGGCATCTTGAGCTTGCGATAAGCATAGTGTGGTACTGCATTGAATCGAGCAAACGCAGTTCGTCCGAGCAGTGCGTGCTAGCCGCTGTGGAATGGGACGATATCGAAGAGTAACTCCTCGCTTCGGAAGTTGTCCGGAGATCCGAAGACAACCTCTAGTGTGATTGATCCCGTACAACGGGCCTCTACACTTGGTATGACTCCTTTGAAGGTAGTCCTGGTGGGCTTGATCCGAGATGGGTTAATGCCCATTTTCGCACTGTATCATGATGGAGCAGATTGAGGCTACTACCTCCGTCCATAAGGATGCGAGTCAAGTGGAACCCATCAATTATTGGGTCTAGGACAAGTGCGGCTGAGCTACCGTGACTGATACTGGTCAGATGATCCCGGCGATCAAATGTGATCGGGTATGATGACCATGGATTAAATTTTGGGGCGACTGGCTCTATCGCGTAGACGCCCCTGAGCGCACGCTTGCGCTCCCTCTTGGGGATGTGGATAGTGTTTATCATGTCCATCATTTTGACTTGAGGGGGAAATTTCTTCTGCCCACCTGTGTTCGGTTGCTGGGGCTCTTCGTCATCATCCTCGCTTTGTGATCCCTTTTCCCTGTTCTCGGTGTTTAATTTGCCGACCTATTTAAAAACCCAGCAATCTCTATTTGTATGATTGGGTGGTTTGTCTGGGGTGCCATGAATCTGGCACGGACAATCAAGTATGCGGTCCAAGCTGGATGGGCCTGAATTGTTCTTTTGGAACGGCTTCGTCCGCTGACCGGACTTAGAGCCCCTGAATCCGGCATTGACTGCAGTGTCCTCGGTGTTATCACTGTTGTTTCGACGTTTGTATCTGTTGTGTTGAGACTTGTCTTTGCTAGTTTTAGCTTCAGGGGTGCCGGCGTCGCTTGCCTTGCTTTTGCTACGGGCCAACCAATTGTCCTCGCCCGCACAAAAGCGGGCCATGAGTGCCGTGAGGGCTGCCATGGATTTTGGCTTTTCTTGGCCAAGGTGGCGAGCGAGCCATTCGTCGCGGATGCTGTGTTTGAAGGCTGCTAGGGCTTCAACATCTAGACAATCGATGATTTGGTTATTTTTAGTTAAGAACCTAGTCCAGAATTTCCTGGCGGACTCTCCGGGCTGTTGAACTATATGGCTTAAGTCATCAGCGTCCGGGGGTCGAACGTATGTACCTTGGAAGTTATCGAGGAAGGCCTCTTCCATGTCCTCCCAACTGCCAATAGAATTTACAGGTAGATTGTTGAGCCAGTGCCAAGCTGGCCCCTTGAGTTTTAAAGGGAGGTATTTGATGGCGTGGAGGTCATCGCCGCGGGCCATATGAATGTGGAGAATAAAGTCTTCGATCCACACCGCGGGGTCCGTGGTTCCATCGTATGATTCTATATTCACGGGTTTGAACCCTTCTGGGAATTCATGATCCAGGACCTCATCGGTGAAGCAATGAGGGTGTGCGGCGCCTCTATATCGGGTCGTATCGTGACATAGCTCTGATGGGGTCCGTCTGCGGTTTTCAGCCTGCACATGACTAAGTTTGTCACGTCCGAATAGGTGTCCATCGTCGCGTGTCGATCCATGTCCTCGCGATCCGTTGATTGATCTAGTATGTCCTGCTTTATTGCTCAGGCTTTGTCGGAGGTCATATGTATGACCATGGGCTAATTTACCTCTACCTATGCGATGAGGTGGGGCTGGCTGGTGTTTGGCGTGATTTGCCATTTTTCCCGACCACGTGGTGGTCGGTGAGCCACTTTGTACAATGGAGGTATGTATTCCGGCGCCTCCTCGTCAAACAGAGGTAGCAATTTGCGCTTTGGGTAGCTTTTGGTTGGGCGCTTGAGGCCGTACTCTTCGGCTTCTAGGACATCAGTCAATTTATCATTCAGCAGATCTTGGTCAGCTTGAAGCTGCTGCTGCTTCTTTTTCAGGCTCCTTGCAGTGGCAATTAGCTGGCGCTTGAAGCGCTCCTGCTCAAGAGGTTCCTCGGGCATGATGAAATCGTCGGTGGCAAGGCTCACCTCATCCTCGGAGAGCGGAAGATAACTTCCGTCCTCTGAGTCTTCGTGCGTGGCCTGCTTACAAGGGCTAGCCTTCCCATCTTCCCGTTCATCTTGTTCATTAGCTATTTCAACGGGGTCTTCATTGTCTTCGGCACCCTCCGGAGTGTTGTCTTCTCCTGTGCTGGTGTTGCTGTCTTTACTTCAGCATGACTTAGAGCGGCGCCTCTAACGTTGGCGCTTGGATTGTATTTCGGAGGGTTTGTCCTCACCTGGATCTTCTTTGTCATCGCCACTGTTCTCCTTTGGTGCATCCACCATGTATACATCATATGAGGAAGTGGCCGTACAGCGTCCGGTGAGCGGCGGGTTCTGGGCCTCTTCTTCTCCGGCATCGTCGTCCATACCGTCGATGTCCTCGGAGTCGTAATCAAATTCGTCAGTCAAATCCTCGACCGTGGCTATGAAGTGGGTGGCGGGTGGGAAGCAAAATTCGCCACCGTCAGCCCCTAGTTCAAGCCAGATATAGTTCGGCTGTGAGTCCTCCACCAAGGACAGGTTTTTTAATGAGCCAAATATAGTTCAGCTGTGGCTCCAACGCCGTGGAATCTGTGGCCTCCGTGGTGGAGTTGATCCTCCCGTCCTTGGATGGCGTAGCTTGCTCCGGATCTAGGGCCAGAGCGGTTACAGGAGCAATCTCCTAGATGCGGCCAGATGACAGATTTAGGTCATGATCATCGGGGTGAACGGGAGCAGCTACCACGGTCTTGAATCCGACAAAGATCAAGTCTCCACGGATGTCCGCAACGTAGTTCAAGCTCCCAAATCTGACCTGATGGCTAGGGGCGTAGCTTTCGATCTGCTCTAGATGGCCAAACGAGTTGGCCGTAGTGCGAAGCCGCCGAACACGAAGATCTGTCAGGGAAGGAAAGTTTCTCTTTGGACAACGTCTTTGCATTATTGACGATTGAAGGGGCCATCAAACCTTTTAGCAACCGCACAGAGGAACTCTCAATGAAAGCACCAATGTCGATGTCAAAACCGGCGGATCTCGGGTAGGGGGTCCCGAACTATGCGTCTAAGGTCAATGGTAATAGGAGACAAGGGACACGATGTTTTACCCAGGTTCGGGCACTCTCTATGGAGGTAATACCCTATGTCCTGCTTGATTGATATTGATGAATATGAGTGTTACAAGAGTTGATCTACCTCGAGATCGTAATGGCTAAACCCTAGAGGTCTAGCGTGTATGGCTATGATAATGAGTCTCCCCTATCCGGATTAAGTCCTCCGATTTATATAGACACCGGGAGGATCTAGGATTAGTTACAAAGAAAGGAATCTACATATTCGACGCCAAGCTTTCCTTCCACGCCAAGGAGAGTCCTATATGGACACGGGTACAATCTTCGGTCTTCGTATCTTCACAGCCCATCAGTCCGACCCATGGCTAACAGGCCGGACGCCCGAGGACCCCTTAGTCCAGGACTCCCTCACCCTGCTCGCCGCATCCTGGATCTGATTCGTGCGCGCTGACCACCATCTCCAGCACAACCCCTCCAATTCGTCTGGCGGGATCTGCCTGGTGGTGTCAAACGCTGGATCACCACGGTACGGGGGCCGCAGTACAGGCGTGAGCGACTCCGAGCCCCGCGCACCTTCCGCCGCCCTGCGCCTCTCGAGATCCATGCGGGATCTGGCTCTCCGGGGCCGGACGAATTCACAATCCCACAGATCTGAGTGGGGAGAGTTGTGCAACCGCGAGGGTTGTGTTTGGCATAATACTACCTAGCTAGGTGGGGGGGGGGGGCTATTGGGAGGTGGTGGGAGACACCCGCCGGGGGGAGGTCACCGGTGAGGCCGGCGAGGCCGCCGGGTGGTGGGGAGCAGGGAGCGTGCAGATTCCCTCTACTATTTCTAAAATATTTTCATATGTTTTTTACTTTTTGTTGAATTGCTAATTTTTTCATATAGGGTACATATGTACCCATGAAACAAATGTTCCCCTCCGGTTGGTTTGCATGTATAGAAGAGAGGAGATAAAACAACTATCGACACGGGTCTATCATAAGCGTTGGGTTTTCATCTAACGATAGGCATGCACGTGCTGCGATTCCTGATATACATAAAAGCAAATCTAATCCCCGAAACGTTTTCTAGCGTTTCGAGTGGACTGGTGGCGCTCGGGCGACTCTATTTCCCAAGGCGCAATCATGAGATTCCGGCCGCTATCTCCTGCCATAGGCTCTACTCCTCTCTGCCGCTCTTGGTTTTTTAGATTAAGGACATTTCATTGAATTGATTTATCAAGGCGATACAACCGCATCTAAAGAACGTCCGACCTCTGCATAACATGATGCATATAGCCAACAAGTCCAAATGACAAAATAATAAACATAGATTTGCAGCAAAAATAAATCAATCCAGCCTAGGGTGGGGCAGATCCTATACAAATATTACACCACCATCCATGGAGGGAGAAAACCTCCCTAGCCGTACGCTCCAGTCGTGTAGACGACATCATAAAAAGGTCTCTGTCCTCCGACTTCTGTAGGATAGACCAAGTATGGAGCCCTCGCGTACATGCATGAATAACCTACACAGGAGAAGAACCACAAATATTATTAAAAACCACATCATTCCTGGTAAGCCACAATGCCCAGCATAAGGCAGCCGCCCCCACAAGAATATGTGTAGAATTTTTTTATTAATACCCCGCAACCAATTGCCAACATGTTACGTGCACTACGTGGGGCGTATAGATTTGAAGCTACTTGAACAATGACCCATTTTGCACGAGCAAATATACACTAAAAAATTAAGTGCTTAATAGACTCGTCATGTTGGCAAAATACACATGTCTTGCTACCTTGCCAGTTATGTCGTGCCAGATTATCTCTAGTTAAGATGACCCCTCTGCTTAAAAATCAGAGGAATATCTTCACTCTTAGAGGTATTTATAGCTTTCACAATTTTTTCTTATCAACGGGAACATCAATATGAGTCACGAGGGTCTTGGTTAGTGTGTTCAGGGTGATCACGGGCGTCCTAGTGAGCCTGCCCAGGGACACACGGGACTGATGAGGTAGAAGTCAAGGGGGATCGGTTGCCATGGCTAGTGTTGGGGAACGTAGCATGCAATTTCAAAAAAAATTCCTACGATCACGCAAGATCTATCTCGGAGATGCATAGAAATGAGAGGGGGGAGAGTGTGTCCACGTACCCTCGTAGATCGAAAGCGAAAGCGTTAGGTTAACGTGGTTGATGTAGTCGAACGTCTTTCTGATCCAGCCGATCAAGTACTGAACGTATGGCACCACCGAGTTCAGCACACGTTCAGCTCGAATACGTCCCTCTAACTCTTGATCCAGCAAAGTGTTGAGGGAGAGTTTCGTCAGCACAACGGCATGGTGATGGTGATCACTACAAGAAATAAGTCAACTTGTGACCCTCACTATTGGCCGCTGAAAGGTCATAGTTTTTCATTTGCGACCTTTTTGTGACCAAAAACAGAAGGTCAAAAGCTGGCGGTCGTAAACTGAAATTAACGACCTTCTCTGTGAGAAGGTCATAGACGTTTACGACCAAAACAGAAGGTCGTTGAACCCATGACCTTTTGTTTTGGTCACTGGCTGTCTGCCCAGGCCACGTCGGATCCGACGTGGCAATCTGACATGGCAAAATTGCGACCAATTGAAAAGGTCGTTGATAAGATTCAGCCCGGTCCGATTAGGTGTTTTACATGGGCCGAGCCCAAGAATTTAGCCTTTCTATATTTTTTCCTATTAATTTTTGGTTGACTTCATGGACCAAGCCCAACATTGCAGCCTTTTTATTTCTAGGGCGTGATCCTTTTTTAGACCAATTCTTTTTTGGGTCACATCTATTTCTCAATTGGGCCTCAGCCTTTTTACAGTCCATTTCCTTAATTTTTAGTTTTTTCCCTATGAATATTATTTGGAAAATGCCCATTTTAGATGCCAAATACTATTAGGTCCCACTTGTCAGGTTCTAATTAAAGACAAACCAGGTTTCAATTTCCACACAATTATTTCAGTCAGAACAACAAAGAAATGAAAATTTTCAAACCACATGCCAATTTTGGCTAAGAGCACAATCTTTACATAATTCATTTCACCATTACATGTGATACTATCACAACATATAACTACTACAACTATACTCCTGACTTTTTCACTTTCACTTTCAAGCTAGAGCTTCTTAAGTGAGAGGAAACACCATTTCTGGATATGTTTGTACAGGCTAAACGAAGGCACCTACCAATAAATCAAAAGAGTTAGAAACAAAATAAAAACAAATATAGAAAGGAGCTAGGGACTAAATCATGAAGCATCTCTACATATTCATTTTCAGAATGAGACATGTCATATGATTGCAATTTGGTACCAGAAATGACATCAAGAAATGCAAACAGATTTATGCACATAGAATCATGTTGTATCTCAGTTGTAAGAATACAAATTAACAAACAGATTCATGCACAAAAGCTTTTGATCAAGCAAACAGCTAATTTATGCTCAAGTATCAATGGCACGTATGCTGAAGAGCAATGGTATGAACAATAATATCATTAGTATTAGCTCTGATGTGCATTTGTTTGTCAATTGCCATTACACAAAATAGGATATAAGGTTTCCTTGGTGCAGAACATACATGTTTGGCAAGGACAGAACTGGTCGACTATGAAATAAATAGGGAAACACAAACAAAGATGGCCCAGTAGGATACGAAGCAACTGGGCATTTTAACTGCTTAAAACCGGTTACGAGTTCGACAAGAAAAATATTAGCAGCGCCATTTCCTAATATAACCGGTGAACCACAATAGAGTGTAATTAATGGCGAGTGCTGGCAGTACTGAATGCAAAACATGCATGGTATAATCAAAGATCAGCTGCATCCACGGCATCGATCAACCTTCATTCAGTTGAGAACAACCTTGTAAACTACTGAAATTAAAACATTCTGGAGCAGAAGCTTACTTGAATGGAAAAGAACTCGGTGTTGAGGTTCTGGGAGTTCTACAGGATGTGCACCACTTGCAGCCACATCTCAGGGTTATTTTGTAGATCCCGCAGTATCAGATCAGCGGCGCTCCTCTGAAACAAAGCAGCCCATTTTCAGTCAACATAAACCACAGCAGTAGTAACACAACAGCAGCGCTACACACCCAGACCCATCTACATGCAATAGGTTTCCAGGATGGAGAAGTAGAAACAATTGTTCAGAAAGGAAGCACATTTGACAGAAGTACCAATTTCCAGAGTTTGTATAGCATCATGAACAGACAACTGTAAATCATATGTTACCACACTATAATGTTATCTAGAAAGAAAGATACAAGGTAGGCGCCTATCATTTTGAACATACACACACTAACAAAAACGAAACAAGTAGATTGGAAGGCTTGCTACACATCCTATGCAGGGGCATTTTGTAGCAAACAAAATTATTGGATCCGTACAAAGTAAAGTAATTAGGCAGCCTTGAGGAACCCAAATCCATGGCTGCTAGATCGAATGAAACAAGGAGGGGAGAGGGGACGGAGGGGAGTTGGGTGGCTGGACGATGGCGCCGTGGATATCGAGGTCCAGGTGGAAGAAGCCCTTGACAGCAGTAACTATGGTGGCTGGGTGCGCACCTCCTGCCCCTCCTCCTCGAGTAGGACAAGACCGGCGACTACACTGCCAGGAGAAGGCCCTCCTCTCCTCTCCAGGCGTCGGCCTGGTCGCTTGCCGGTGTGGCCAACTTGCATAGACGAGACAAGAAGGGGTCAGGGGGGAGAGAGAGAACAAGAGAGCAGAGGAAGAGGGGAGGCACAAGCATCATATCAGGTATTGCATAAGTACATGTTATCATATCAGGTATTGCATAAGGACATCTAGGGACATATATAAAGCATCAGATTAATATAAGTTCTTCCATTATCAAAAAAGACCATGAAACAGACATTTTGAAACCAACTAAAATCTAATATAATCAGAATACAAAGTAAACAGACTGTAAACTGAAGGAAATATTATAGTGTGGATAATGAATTTAGATAAAGGGTTGCATTGCATCTCAAATCACATTTCTGTTGGTATATACAAATTTAGAACGGATCATTGTATAAATAACCTAGAGATCTTTTATGCATCAAACAACATAACCATTAAACCAACATAATCTACCCAAACAAGGACAGTCTAACAACAGGTATTTCTACTTGTGATACGAGTGACAGATCAACACTAGCAGTCTAACATCAGTAAGTACAGTACTTGTTAAACAAACGCTGCCCAGAAGGTACCTAGGTTTCGGGTAATCGAAGGCCTTTCATTTGCAGTCCCCAGCTCAGGCAAAACATCAAGCGGGAACTTGATAGGCTCGTCAATGCAGTACTTCCCCACCTGCGCCACATCGGCCACCTCCTAATGGCCTTCCTCCGGAAGCAGCACTTCCCGGTCAGTTTCTTTCACCTGTTGACGGCAACATGCTAGTTTGCTAAGAAATCACACCAAAAATCGAAGCAAACTATAACTGGGACCAACCAAATTTAGTGTGAAGGTAAAGGAACAAAAGAACAAGCAACTCTATTAGCTTCATCAGTAGAACAACTTGAGTTACCATGGTCAAGTTAATGGAGAAACATATTCCTTATGATTAAACTTGTACTATGGATAGGCTAGTAGGCCTTACAAGTGCAAGAAGGATTTCTTAAACTAGGTCAAACTCTCACTGTACATGTTTTGCAATTTACCAGGGCCCCATAGAGGAAACCCATTCATCACATGAAGAGAAACCCATAAGATTGAACTGTATGCACAAACTATATGGATTCGTACTACCAAATTTAGCAGTTTACGCATACAAGCTAGTGAATTTAACACTAACACACTGCGACATGTGTAAAGTAGGCAACATAAGTTGAGAGCACGTGAGGAGACTCAATCTAAATGAAGCATCTACATGAATCACCAATTCATCTGCTATCGGAAACACCATCAAAGTGGCACATCACAGTCCCATAGCTATCACGGTAGCTCAGTAGAAAATCAAACCCATAGAGTGGTCCTCTATATGATGTTCCGTCTAAATACTCAGCTACCCAAAGAACACTCATCCCGGCAACACGAGGCTGTTCATCCGATCTATGAGCTGGCGCAGCGCGAGCAAGCATCGCCCTACCCGCCTCGAACAACCTAAGCCTCGCGGCTGACCACCTCGGCCACAGATCTATGAAATCCACGGGACAATCGAGATGCGCGAAGAGGGAGAGTGGATGGGGTGGGGGAAGAGGGGCTCTTACTGGAGTTGGCCATGGAGATCTCGTTGACCTTGCCCTTGCTGCACTTGAGGACGCTCGAGGCCAGACGCTTCTGCAGCTTCAGCGACACCATCTTCTCCGCTGCTTTCCTCCTCCCTTACCTGCCGTCTGGATTGTGGTTGGTGGCGGTGGGATACGATGGGGAATCAGGAGGATGAAGCGCCGTGCATCAAAGCACGCACACGTGCGCCGGATCGGGTTGGAGGCGACCGAAACCCTAGCCACCACGGGGTAGGGATTTGGGCTCGCCCTGCCATGGCCATGGCCACGGGGTAGGGGTTAGGCCTAAGCTGGTAGCTGCTGGGTTGGATCTGGAGGCCAGCGACGGGGCTGGTTGAGAGGAGGTCGCCGCCGGTAGGTGGGATCGGGGAGAGGATTGGATCGAATCATGGGAGTCGGCCCCAGCAGCGACAACCCGCAGGAACAACACGCGGCGACAACCCAGCCCCTGCATGGCGGCGAGGTTAGTCGAGGACAAGGGAGAAGAGGGGAGAGTGAGGGCGGCGGCGGAGGTGGGTGGCGGTGAGGTTCAGAGGGGTGGGTGGCGGCGACGAGGGGGACGAGGGGGATCTGCATCGGGGGAGAGGGGAGAGGGAGAGAAAGAAAGAAAGAATGGAGGCGGGGGGTGGGTGAAAAATGTCCATGAGGACAGACCTAGGGTTTCGGCTCGGGTGGGTTTGGGCCGTTGGATCCGGAAGCATCCGATGGCAGTTGATGCGTGATCCGCGTGATATGCTCATGGTCCAATCAGAACGTAGCAAACCATTTGATGACCTTATGACCATATAAATTGGTCGTGATCGATTCAAGATAAAAAAAATTCATTCCATTTTTCAGTGCTCAAAATGAGTTTTTTTTCTTCTGAAAATCCTATCAAATATTTGTTCAAATGATATCATATTTTGCACAAGTTTACATCGTGGATTTGCAAACAATATTGACAAAGGGAGTTTTCATTTTCTTTGGAAAAAATCAATTTAATCATTTTTCGAGTCCCCGAATTGAGTTCTTTTTGTGAAGGACCTACCATATATTTGTTGTAAAATCGGAACAAATCAATTTTCTAAAATACTAGATCATATTTGATGCACAACTGACCAAATGGTTGGGTGTCAAAAGCCTTGATCCACCTCTCGTGAAAAAGACAAATTCCAGCCGATTTAGTAGGAAGCGGGTCAAATTTGAACTGCAGCGTCCTCATAGTTTGCTCTTTATTTTTTCCAAAAATCAATTCTAGGTACATAAGTATCTATTTAATCAGAAAACATCAAATTTTTTCCAAGATTCAACCACTAGCTAGGAACGGTCAAGCCTGCCGTTTTGACCGCATTTTGAAACGGGCATAAAAAATAAAAAAAATAAAAAAATTGGAAAACCTTCGCATTGTGTCATTATGTATGACCAAGTTTCCAAGAAAAATAATAAACTTGTAATACGACAATTATTTTAAAAGGTGTTCACATAAATGAGCTATCATGCGTGAAGATTGATGGCTTTCAAGCCAAATGATCAATCTTATGGCCACATTCATGGCATAGTTTGTTCAAATGATCTCATATTGTGCACAAGGGTGCATCTTGGAATTCCAAACAATGTTGCCTAAGGGAGTTTTCATTTTTCTTTGCACGGAAAATTCATTTTCCATTTTTTGAGTGCCTGAAATGAGTTTTTTGTGTGAAGGACCTACCATATATTTGTTGCAAAATTGGACCTAATCAATTTTATAAAACACTAGGCCATATTTAATGCACAATTAACCAAATGGTTGGGTTTCAAAAGTTTTGATCCACCTATGGTGAAAAAGACAAATTTCCGCTGATTTAGTAGGAAGCGAGTCAAATTTGAAATGCAGCTACCTTATTGTTTTCTCTTTCTTTTTCCAAAAATAATTTCTAGTTACATAATTATCTATTTAGTTAGAGAAACATCAAAAGTTTTCAAAGATTCAACCACTAGCTAGGAACTGTCAAGCCCGTTGTTTCGACCGCATTTTGAAACGTGCATAAAAAATTCAAAAAAAATCAAAAAATTAGAAAACCTTCGCATTGTGTCATTATATGTGACCAAGTTTCCAGGAGAAATAATAAACTTGTAATACAACAATTATTTAAAAAGGTGTTCACAGAAATGAGCTATCATGCATGAAGATTCATGGCTTTCAAGCCAAATGATCAATCTTATGGCCACATTCATGGCATAGTTTGTTCAAATGATCTCATATTGTGCACAAGGGTGCATCTTGGAATTCAAAACAATGTTTCCTAAAGGAGTTTTCATTTTCTTTGCACGGAAAATTCATTTTCCATTATTCGAGTGCCCGAAATGAGTTTTTTTGTGAAGGACCTACCATATATTTGTTGCAAAATTGTACCAAATCATTTTTTAAAATACTAGGACATATTTAATGCACAGTTGACCAAATGGTTGGGTGTCAAATGTTTTGATCCGCCTCTGGTGAAAAAGATAAATTTCCGCTGATTAAGTAGGAAGCGAGTCAAATTTGAACTACCTCGTCCTCATAGTTTGCTCTTTATTTTTTCGAAAAATTATTTCTAGGTACATAAGTATCTATTTAATCAGAGAAACATCAAATTTTTTCCAAGATTCAACCACTAGCTAGGAACGGTCAAGCCCACCATTTTGACCGCATTTTGAAACGGGCATAAAAAATTCAAAAAAAATCAAAAAATTGGAAAACCTTTGCATTGTGTCATTATATGTGACCAAGTTTCCACGAAAAATAATAAACTTGTAATACGTCAATTATTTTAAGAAGGTGTTCACAGAAATGAGATATCATGCATGAAGATTCATGGCTTTCAAGCCAAATGATCAATCTTATGGCCACATTCATGGCATAGTTTGTTCAAATGATCTCATATTGTGCACAAGGGTGCATCTTGGAATTCCAAACAATGTTGCCTAAGGGAGTTTTCATTTTCTTTGCACAGAAAATTCATTTTCCATTTTTTGAGTGCCCGAAATGAGATTTTTGTGAAGGACCTACCATATATTTGTTGCAAAATTGTACGAAATCATTTTGATAAAATACTAGGACATATTTAATGCACAATTGACCAAATGGTTGGGTGTCAAAAGTTTTGATCCACCTCTGGTGAAAAAGAAAAATTTCCGCTGATTCAGTAGGAAGCGAGTCAAATTTGAACTGCATCGTCCTCATAGTTTGCTCTTTATTTTTTCCAAAAACCATTTCTAGGTACATAAGTATCTATTTAATCAGAGAAACATCAAAAGTTTTCCAAGATTCAACCACTAGCTAGGAATGGTCAAGCTCGCCATTTTGACCGCATTTTGAAACGGGCATAAAAAATTCAAAAAATTGGAAAACCTTCGCATTGTGTCATTATATGTCACCAACTTTCCAGGAAAAATAATAAACTTGTAATACGGCAATTATTTTAAAAAGGTGTTCACAGAAATGAGCTATCATCCATGAAGATTCATGGCTTTCAAGCCAAATGATCAATCTTATGGCCACATTCATGTCATAGTTTGTTCAAATGATCTCATATTGTGCACAAGGGTGTATCTTGTAATTCCAAAAAATGTTGCCTAAGAGAGTTTTCATTTCTTTGCACGAAAAATTCATTTTCCATTTTTCGAGTGCCCAAAAATGAGTTCTTTTGTGAAGGACTTAATTTACCAAATCATTTTTCTAAAATACTAGGATATATTTAATACAGAATTGACCAAATGGTTCGGTGTCAAAAGTTTTGATCCACATCTGGTGAAAAAGACAAATTTCCACTGATTCAGGAGGAAGCGGGTCAAATTTGAACTACAGCGTCCTCATAGTTTGCTCTTTATTTTTTCCAAAAATCATTTCTAGGTTCATAAGTATCTATTTAATCAGAGAAACATCAAACGTTTTCCAAGATTCAACCACTAGCTAGGAACGGTCAAGCCCGCCGTTTTGGCCGCATTTTGAAACGGGCATAAAAAATTCAAAAAAATTCAAAAAATTGGAAAACCTTCTCATTGTGTCACTATATGTGACCAAGTTTCCAGGAAAAATAATAAACTTGTAATATGACAATTATTTTAAAAAGGTGTTCATAGAAATGAGCTATCATGCGTGAAGATTCATGGCTTTCAAGCCAAATGATCAATCTTATGGCCACATTCATGGCATAGTTTGTTCAAATGATCTCATATTGTGCACAAGGGTTCATCTTGGAATTCCAAACAATGTTGCCTAAGGGAGTTTTCATTTTCTTTGCACGGAAAATTCATTTTCCATTTTTTGAGTGCCTGAAATGAGTTTTTTTTGTGAAGGACCTACCACATATTTGTTGCAAAATTGGACCTAATCAATTTTATAAAATACTAGGCCATATTTAATGCACAATTGATAAAATGGTTGGATTTCAAAAGTTTTGATCCACCTCTGGTGAAAAAGACAAATTTCCGCCGATTCAGCAGGAAGCGCGTCAAATTTGAACTGCGGCTACCTTATTGTTTGCTCTTTATTTTTTTTTCCAAAAATCATTTCTAGTTACATAAGTATCTATTTAAGCATAAATACATGGTTTGGTGGCGATACGTCGATGTTTGTATGGTGGCCCAGGGCCCTAAATCCAAAACGTGTAAACTCGCATGCCTGCCGCGTGGTCACCGCGTGACCTTGGTGTTGACATGCGTTCTGGGAGGCCCAGACATGTCTAGTGGGTTGTGCACTCCCCATGTAGGTTCTAGGAAGAAAATTACAACATAAGAATCTCACGAGGAGACCGACCTATGCTCAAAGATGAATTAGCAGCCAAGTGTTTGATTAGCGGTACGGGAAATGCACATGGCCAATGGGCGTGAGTTTTGGCTGAGGATGATCATCTACTAAGAAAAATGTCTTCAAAATTTTTCATCTCAAAAGGAGGATCCTAGGTGGTACTTTCTTTGCAAAGTATCACACTGCACAAAAATATGAATGTTAAAGTTGGGCTCAAAATAATGAATGGATTGAGCTAAAATTTGGTGGAGGATGGTTATTTGGGCATAGGAAAGCACTGTAGAAAATTGATACCATTTGGATATATAAAAAGGTACTCCCTTCACAATGCTTCTAGGTGGACAAAATCTTTGGAAATTTGCCGAGGAAGATTTGCTAGGAAAATGGAGCTGAATTTTTTCATGAGGCAATGATTTGGATAGGAAAGAGTGCCCAGAAATTTCGAGGATAATCAAGAATATAAAAATAGCACTTCCTTCATAAAGTGCTGTTGTGAACAAAATAGGAAAATGAATTAACTAGGCAAGGAAGGATTTTTACATATTTGATGAAGATATGACCCAAAGAATTTATGAGATTGTTTTGGGAATTTTGGGAATGACAGAAATATAGGTTGCTTCACAACCTAGGGCAAAAACTGCCACATGGACATGACACATAGGCAAAACTGATGAGGTGGCGCCTATTCATAACAACCAACCACAATTTACAAGGTTATGACCATCTATATTGGTCATGATCAGCTAGAAATAAGGCAGTGGACCTGTGCTATCTGCTTTATGACCATTTCGTGTAAGGAAATTACGACCTTTCTGACCAAAATGGTCGTTATAGTTTAGGGTTTGGAGCCCCCCCGAACAGCTTTTGACCAATTGGTCTCAAATGGTCATAGATCTATGACCAATTCTTCCAGGGTCACTGACAGAAGGTCACCAGTTGACATATTTCTTGTAGTGGATGGTGATGTGATCCGCGCGGGGCTTCGCCTAACCACTACATGAATATGACCGGAGGAGTAAACCGTGGAGGAAGACGCCGCACATGGCTTGGAACAATTGGTGTGCTTTGGGGTGTCCCCTGACCACGTATATAAAGGGGGATAGGGAGGAGGCCGACCACAAGGGGCGCACCATAGGGGGGGGGGGGTAAACCGACTAGGACTCTTAGTCCAAGTCGCCCCCTTCCTTTCTTTCAGAGGAGGAAAGGAGAAGGAGAGGGGGAAGGAAAGGGGGCCGGGGCCCCTTCCCCTTGTCCAATTCGGACAGCCCATGGGGGGCGCGCGCCTCCCCTTGTGGGCTTCCCTCTCTCTCTCCCCGATGGCCCATGTTGGCCATTACTTCCCTGGGGGGTTCTGGTAACCTCTTGGTACTCCGATAAATATTCAAAACGTCCCGAAACCATTCCTGTGTTTGAATACCTTCGTCCAATATATCAATCTTTACCTCTCAACCATTTCGAGACTCCTCATCATGTCTGTCATCTCATCCGGGACTCCCTTTGTCATCGGTATGTTACTTGCCCGATATTCGATTGCCGGTGTCCTCATACCTAGTTCAATCTCATTACCGGCAAGTCTCTTTACTCGTTACGTAATACATCACCCCGCAACTAACTCATTAGTCACATTGCTTGCAAGACTTATCATGATGTGCATTACCGAGAGGGCCCAGAGATACCTCTCTGATACTCGGAGTGACAAATCCTAATCTCTATGTATGCCAACCCAACAAACACCTTCGGAGACACCCGCAGAGCATCTTTATAATCACCCAGTTACGTTGTGACGTTTGATTGCACACAAGGTGTTCCTTCGGTATTCGGGAATTGCATAATCTCTTAGTCAAAGGAATATGTATAAGTCATGAAGAGAGTGAGTAGTTTCCTAATGCTTTTCCTCTTGTTTTGGACACTAATTTGCATAATTTGAATGAAACTGACCCCGGACTGACGCTATTTTCAGCAGAACTACCATGGTGTTGTTTTTGTGCAAGAATAAAAGCTCTCGGAATGGAACGAAACTTTGCAAGGATTTTTTATACGACAAATAAGAATTTCTGGAGCCAAGACCCACCGCAGGGGGGCACCTGGGTGGGCACAACCCACCAGGGCGTGCCCCTCTCCTGGCGCGCCCAGGTGGGTTGTTGCCACCTGGTGGCCCCGCAGACCCTAAAACCAACACTATAAAATCCTATTTTTCTAGAAAAAAATAGGGAGAAAGAATTATGACGATCCACGAGACGGAGCCGCCGCCACCTCCTGTTCTTCATCGGGAGGCTAGATCTGGATTCCGTTTGGGGTTCCAGAGAGGGGGATCTTCATTCTTCGTCATCACTAACCCTTCTCCATCGCCAATTCCATGACGCTCCCCACCGAGAGTGAGTAATTCCTTCATAGGCTCGCTGGTCGGTGAGGAGTTGGACGAGATTCATCATGTAATCGAGTTAGTTTTGTTAGGGCTTGATCCCTAGTATCCACTATGTTCTAAGATTGATGTTGCTATGACTTTGCCATGCTTAATGCTTGTTAGTTTGGGCCCGGGTGCCATGATTTCAGATCTGAACCATTTATGTTATCACCATTATATCCATGTTCTAGATCCGATTTCGCAAGTTATAGCCACCTACTATGTGTTATGATTCGGCAACCCTGGAGTGACAATAGTCGAGACCCCTCCCGGTGATGACCATAGTTTGAGGAGTTCATGTATTCACAGTGTGTTAATGCTTTGTTCCAATTCTCTATTAAAAGGAGGCCTTAATATCCCTTAGTTTCCAATAGGACCCCACTGCCACAGGAGGGTAGGACAAAAGATGTCATGCAAGTTCTTTCCATAAGCACGTATGACTATTTACGGAATACATGCCTACATTCTATTGATAAACTGGAGCTAGTGCCGTATCGCCCTAGGTTATAACTGTCTCATGATGAATATCATCCAAAAAGTCACCGATCCAATGCCTACGAATTTATCTTATATTGTTCTTGCTAAGTTACTACTGCTATCATTGCTTTTGCACTTTTTACAAAACTACTGCTATCACTGTTACCGTTACTATTGCTGATGTCACTACTATCAAAACTATCATATTACTTTGCTACTGATCACGTTGCTGCAGATAATTAATCTCCAGGTGTGCTTTAATTGACAACTCAGCTGCTAATACCTTCAAATATTCGTTGGCTCCCCTTGTGTCGAATCTATAAATTTGGGTTGAATACTCTACCCTCGAAAACTGTTGCGATCCCCTATACTTGTGGGTTATCAAGACCTTTTTCTAGCGCCGTTGCCGGGGAGCATAGCTATATTTTTTGAGTCACTTGAGATTATTATCAATTTATCGCTATGAAGAATCTGAAGGATGCTAAGACCAAGATTTATCCCTCTAAGACGAGGGGAGGTAAGGAACTGCCATCTAGTTCTACTTTAGATTCACCTTTTGTTATAGTAAACTTGCAACACCACCACATGCTATTAATCCTGATATGTCGCAAGTTATTGATGATGCTACTTCTGCTATGAATGATAATTACGATGATGATACTACCTTGCTTGATGATATGGATGTGCCACTTGGTGATTTTCTTGATGAACAACTTGCTAGAGTAATACAACATGATGTTGTTGAATCTGATGATGAGCTTGAAACTGAAACTCCTGAAACACGTGCTAGAACTAGCCTTCCTATATATGAATTGCCTAAGGTACCGGAAGGTTATGTTATGAATGAGGAGAAAACTAGAGATATTCTTGCTTGTAGGGATAGAGATGATCTAGAGAAATTATTATGCAAGTATAAAGAAAAGCTCTGAATGCTAGAATGAAATATGATCCTAGGTTTGCTACTTCACCAATCTTTATTGATGATAAGGATTATGAATTCTCTGTCAACCCAGAGTTCATTACTTTGGTTGAATCTGATCCTTTCCATGGTTATGAAACTGAAACTGTTGTGGCACATCTTACTAAGTTGAATGACATAGCCACCCTTTTTACTCATGATGAGAAAACTTGCTATTACTCTATTCTCAAATTATTTCCGTTCTCATTAAAGGGTGATGCTAAATCTTGGTACAATACTCTTGCTCCTGGTTGTGTGCATAGTCCCCAGGATATGATTTATTACTTCTTTGAAAAATATTTCCCTGCTCATAAGAAACAAGCTGCTTTACAGGAAATATTTAACTTTGTTCAAATTAAAGAAGAGAGTCTCCCACAAGCTTGGGGGAAGCTTTGCCAGTTACTAAATGCTTTGCCTGATCATCCTCTTAAGAAAAATGAAATACTTGATATCTTCTATGATGGACTAACCGATGCTTCTAGGGATTTCCTAGATAGTTTTTTTTTTGAGAAACAATTTCCTAGATAATTTTGCTAGTTGTGTTTTCAGGGAACGAACTATTGGGCAAGCTGAGGAATTATTGAATAACATACTAAAAAATTATGATGATTGGACTCTTCCTGAACCACCGGCTAAACCCAGTCCGAAGAAGAGGGGTATATTGTATCTCAGTCCTGAAGATATGAAAGAGGCAAAGAATCCATGAATGAAAAGCGTATTAAAGCCGAGGATGCTAAAAATTTACCTCCTATTGAAGAAATACATGGGCTTAATACACCACCACTGCCTAAGGTGGTAGAGGTAAATTCTCTGATGAAGTTCAATGACAATGACAATCCTCACAATATGCATCCTAGCCAATGCCTTTATGAGTTTGAAAACTATATTAGAAAGCAAGATCACTTCAATGTAAATGTGACGAAACAATTGAAATACAATTCTGATGTGATTGCTCGCTTGAGTGGCTTGTTATTTAGAATCTCAAATGATGTTAGACGTGTTGGAAAGCATGCTTGTATGGTTCAAACTCAGTTAGAACAAGTTGCTAAATCTCAAACAGAATTGCATGATGAAATGACTCATAATATGCATGACTTTGCCGTTAGAGTTGCAACTAGAGGAGGTAAAATGACTCAGGAGCCAGTTTATCCTGAGGGACACCCAAAATGAATTGAACAAGATTCACAGAGAGTTAACACTGATGCACCTAGTCCTGCTAGAAAGAAAAAGAAAAGGAAAATTGATAGGACTTTGCATGCTCCTAGTGAACCTAAAACAGAGAAACCTCCTGATAATAATAATGAAACTTCTATCTCTGATGCCGAAACTCAGTCTGGTAATGAACACTCACCTTCTGATAATGAAAAAGTTAAGGATGAGGTTCATGACGATAATCAACCAAATAGTAAAGAACTAGACAATGATGTAGAGATAGAACCACCTGTTGATCTTGATAACCCACAACCTAAGAATAAGAGGTATGATAAAAGTGACTTTGTGGCTAGAAAACATGGCAAAGAAAGAGAACCGTGGGTTCAAAAACCAATGCCTTTTCCACCTAAGTCAACTAAAAAGAAAGATGATGAAGAATTTGAACGCTTTGCTGAAATGCCGATGCCAGTCTTTTTGCGTACTCACTTGACTGATATCTTGAAAATGCCTCCTTATGCAAAGTAGATGAAAGATATCATCACTAATAAAATAAAAATACCGGAAGCTGAAATCTCCACTATGCTTGCTAATTATACTTTTAAAGATGGAGTACCTAAAAAACTTGGAGATCCGGGAATACCAACTATACCTTGCTCTATCAAAAAGAATTATGTAAAAACTACTTTGTGTGATTTAGGAGCCGGTGTTAGTGTTATGCTTTCTCTTTAAATAAAAGACTTGATTTGAATAAACTCACACCTACTGCAATATCTTTACAAATGGCTGACAAATCAACTGCCATACCTATCGATATGTGTGAGGATGTGCCCGTTGTTGTTGCTAATGTTACTATCTTGACTGACTTTGTTATACTTGAGATGCATGAGGATGACAACATGTCGATTATCCTTGGTAGACCCTTCTTGAATACTGCAGGGGCTGTTATTGATTGCAATAAAAGCAAGATCACTTTTCATATCAATGGTAATGAGCATACGGTGCACTTTCTGAATAAAGAATTCCAAGTGAATGGTATTAATGTTATTGAAAAATCTTCGACAACACTATTGGAAGTTTTCAAATACCTCTACCTACTGTCAAAAAGAAATATGAAATCCTTATTGTTGGGGACATTCATATCCCCATTGAGGTAACTTAGTGATTTACGGAAGTTCTTCGGTTTCATGCTAATCGAAAGTGGTTATTAATAAGACCTGATCAACCTTATTAATGGATCATTTTTGAGCGGTATGAAGTTGATGAATTTAGTAAGCACTAACTTCTATCCCTACCCTTTTGTTTTCTGTTTTTATCAGTTAAATAAAATAAAATGCCATGTTTTGTCTATTTTCTGAATTTCTCATGCAATAAAAAATGACCCAAAAATAAAAGTTCTCAGAATGCCCTGAAAATTTTATACGATTTTTTCTGAATATTTAAGAATTTCTAGTGCAAATAATATCATAGGGAGGTGCACCAGGTGGGCACAACCCACCTGGGTGCGCCCTGGTGGGTTGTGGTCCCCACGTGGCCCCCTCACTTATCTCTTCACACCACAACATCACTTACCTCCAGAAAAAATTCTCCATTGCTCTCTCTCCCGTGTTCTTGCTCTCAAACCTGCGGATTTCGATCTCTTTGCTCGAAGCTCCGTTTCCGAAACTGTTTCGGGGGATTGATGCTTGGTATGTCACTCCACTGTTTGTCCAATCAATTTTTGTTTTAGTGATTTATATTTTGAATAATTAGCTACTCTTGGTGCTGCTATAGATGAGCTTGCATGTTGAATTCTTAGAGTTCTAAATAGTTTGAATGCTTGCTATGGCCTCTATGTATCCCTATGAGTAGTTGCTATCAATCTTATAAAGTTTTGTTGATAAATTTTTGTCACCCAAAATTTTCCAGAAAATTGTACGCGAACATGATGAACCAATTTGGAAAGAGTTCTTCGAGGAGGAGATCCTCAGGGGAATCTTCTAGTGACAGCTCCGCTCATCGGTCTTATGTTGAACCAAGTGAAGTTCCATTCGAGATGTCGCCACCAAAACATGCTTATGGCCATGGGTTGATTATATGTTATGTGTGGGCATTAAGGAGGAATTTGAGCAATATGTTCACAATGCCGGTCTCGGTCCCTACATTTCAGATAAGTGCGATCAAGACCACCCTCTCACCGAATCATTTATTAAAGTATTTAAATTCCATCCCTGTGAGTCTAGGGTGTCATTTAAACTGTATGAAAATCCATTTACCATATCACTAGAGAGATTTGCTCACCACTGCAAACTCCTGTTCTAGGGATCGCTTGACGAACCGCCAAGGGCTGAGTACCAATCATTCTTGACTAGTCTTTGCTACGGTGAGACGAGGGGAGTGACACAAGGTAGAATAAAGAGCATTCATTTTCTTGCAATTCCGTACTTTGCATTATTTAACGGGAAATGTATAGTAGGCAAGCAAGACTGTAGTACACTTTGTGCTCCAGACTTGAGCCTCATACGCACTGCTCTCACCGGTGAAAGGATTTATAACCTTGGCGATTATTGCACGTAGACTGAAGCATAACGCTAATAGTGGTTTTTTCTATGGTGGAATTTATGCCACGCGTTTAGCAAGAGAGCTGGGTGTTTCACCTTTACCCTTTGATCCTATTCTACCTACACAGTATTTATACTTTGATGCTATGAAAGATCATAAGATCCTTAAAGGAGATATTCATAATTTCACCTATAAATTGTTGTTTAACCAAGCATCTGTTGTGCACACATATTTGCCTGTGCCTGCTCTTTTTGACTATCACAACAAAGGAATATATTTTGTTCTTGAGAGCGAGGCCTGAGCTCACAACGCGGTGGTGGAGGCAGCATGGCAGGCCGAGGCATCCGCACCGAGAGCCTCCGTGGCTACCACGCCAACTACTATCCAGGCTACTGATAGATTACCAAGTTAGGCCAAAAGCCTAAGCTTGGGGGAGTACGTGTTTCCCACCGATATTACATTCATGTTCAATTATTTCATCTGTCGGTGTTCACACTTTTTCATTGTATCATCGATGCTTAATTTTATTTTCTTGCTTTCTTCTTGTGTGTTTGAAAAACCTTAGAAAAACAAAAACATATAGTTGTAGTTAGTTTACTTTCTATGCATGCTTAGTTGTAATATTAAAAAGAAAACCCAAAAAGATTTCCTTGTTCTTCTTTTGCTTGTTGGGAGCTTTATCGTGTAAATAGTTTTTCTCCTTTTTTGCTTTTCCCTTTTATTTTCTTGTTCAAGAAAATCAAAAACTCCAAAAATATTTCAGTGTGTTTCTCTGAATTTCTTTTCTTTTATTCGAGTCTTACTAAGGAGAAGACCACGATGAAAATGTTGAGTGGCTCTCATTTGAATAATTGTAGATCTAATAAAGAGCCCATTTTACCTTGTCTTCTCTTGTTGAATAAAATGTTGCCGATTCCAGCTTAGTCCACGGCATTCTTGCACTCTTATTATTAGCATATCATTCGGTCGTGCAAGTGAAAGGCAATAATGATGACATTCGATGAACTAGTCGTGGCAGAGAGAAACGGGTATGAACTCAACTTGTTCTGTTTGTGTAAATATGTTTAACCTAGTATCCATGATTCAGCCCATTATGATTAAACATGTTTGTAATGATAATTAGAGATTATAGTTTCTCATGCCATGCATAAGTAGCTAGGGGTGGATAATGATTTATCTTGGATATGAACATTGCATTAAAATGATTGTGATGTAGTATGATGATATGGTATCCTCCTCTGAATGTTCGAGTGGCTCGACTAGGCACATGTTCATGCATGTAGTTAAATCAAAACCAACATAGCCTCTATGATATTTATGTTCATGATGTTCATATCCTACTCATGCTAGTGTCCAATGTTACCATGCATAATGCATGTTCATGACCGTTGTTGCTCTCTAGCTAGCCGCTTCTCAATCTAATTGCTAGCCTTTGCCTGTACTAAGTGGGAATTTTGCTTGTACATCAAAAACCTTGAACCCAAAAGTTATTCCAGATGAGTCTGATACGTCTCCAACGTATCTATAATTTTTGATTGCTCCATGATATATTATCTACTGTTTTGGACATTATTGGGCTTTATTATCCACTTTTATATTATTTTTGGGACTAACCTATTAACCGGAGGCCCAGCCCAGAATTGCTGTTTTTTGCCTGTTTTAGGGTTTCGAAGAAAAGGAATATCAAACGGAGTCCAAACGGAATGAAACCTTCGGGAATGTGATTTTCTCAACGAACAAGATGTGGGAGACTTGGACCCTACGTCAAGAAAGAAAAGAGGAGGCCACGAGGTAGGGGGGCGCGCCCACCCCCACTAGGAGCGCCCTCCACCCTCGTGGGCCCCCTGTTGCTCCACCGACGTACTCTTTCCTCCTGTATATATCCACGTACCCCCAAACAATCAGAAACGGAGCCAAAACCCTAATTCCACCACCGTAACTTTCTATATCCACGAGATCCTATCTTGGGGCCTGTTCCGGAGCTCCGCCGGAGGGGGCATCGATCACGAAGGGCTTCTACATCAACACCATAGCCCCTCAGATGAAGTGTGAGTAGTTTACCTCAGACCTATGGGTCCATAGTTAGTGGCTAGATGGCTTCTTCTCTCTTTTTGGATCTCAATACAATGATCTCCCCCTCTCTTGTGGAGATCTATTCGATGTAATCTTCTTTTTGCGGTGTGTTTGTGGAGACCGATGAATTGTGGGTTTATGATCAAGTCTATCTATGAACAATATTTGAATCTTCTCTGAATTCTTTTATGTATGATTGGTTATCTTTGCAAGTCTCTTCGAATTATCAGTTTGCTTTGGCCTACTAGATTGATCTTTCTTGCAATGGGAGAAGTGCTTAGCTTTGGGTTCAATCTTGCGGTGTCCTTTCCCGGTGACAGTAAGGGCAGCAAGGCACATATTGTATTGTTGCCATCGAGGATAACAAGATGGGGTTTTCTTCATATTGCATGAGTCTATCCCTCTACATCATGTCATCTTGCTTAAGGCATTACTCTGTTTTAACTTAATACTCTAGATGCATGCTGGATAGCAGTCGATGAGTGGACTAATAGTAGTAGATGCAGGCAGGAGTCGGTCTACTTGTCTCGGACATGATGCCTATATACATGATCATACCTAGATATTCTCATAGCTATGCTCAATTCTGTCAATTGCTCAACAGTAATTTGTTCACCCATCATAGAATACTTATGCTCTCGAGAGAAGCCACTAGTGAAACCTATGGCCCCCGGGTCTATCCTTATCATATTGATCTCCTACTACTTAGTTATTTCCTTTGCTATTTCCTTTGCCTTTATTTTACTTTGCATCTTTATCATAAAATACCAAAAATATTATCTTATCATATCTATGAGATCTCACTCTCATAAGTGGCCTTATAGGGATTGACAACCCCTATTTGCGTTGGTTGCGAGGATTTATTTGTTTTGTGCAGGTACAAGGGACTCGCGCGTAGCCTCCTACTGGATTGATACCTTGGTTCTCAAAAACTGAGGGAAATACTTATGCTACTTTGCTGCATGATCCCTTCCTCTTCGGGGAAAACCAACGCAGTGCTCAAGTGGCAGCAAGAAGGATTTCTGGCGCCGTTGCCGGGGAGGTCTACACAAAAGTCAACATACCAAGTACCCATCACATACCCTTATCTCCTGCATTACATTATTTGCCATTTGCCTCTCGTTTTCCTCTCCCCCACTTCACCCTTGCCGTTTTATTTTCCCTCTCTCTCTCTATCCTCCCTCTCTATTTGCCTCTTTTTGCCCGCTTGCTTTTTGTTTGCTTGTGCGTTAGTTTGCTTGCTTGCCTTCTATGGCTCTACCTAAATTTGGCGATATCCACCTTAAAAGGCTAGAAGAGATCGAAAGCAATGTTAGGAGTGTTATGGGCTTGCAGTTTGAACATAATAGTTTCTTCAGAAACGAGCTTAAAGAACATAAAAGTTTTGTGATTTTTATGAATAAAGAGCTTGATGATATGTCTAAAGAATTCGATGGTTTAGGATCCCAAATTGCTCATCTTGAGAAATTAACTGCTGAAATTTTGGATAGGCAGGCTACCTTAGTTAATAAGATGGCCGCTAAACCGGATTGTTATGAAAATAAAGATGAAGATCTAAAAGTTATTGATGTGTCCCCTATTAAATCTTTGTTTTGCAATATGAATCTTGATAATGATAGGACTGAATATGATCCACCTTTACCTAGAAGGCGTTCTAAGAATTCGGAATTTGTTGATCTTGATGCTAAATTTGATAAAAGTGGGATTGAAGAAATTAAAACCCCAGATGTTGCAAAACACACTATTATGGATTTCAAGGAATTTAACTATGAAAATTGCTCTTTGATTGATTGTATTTCCTTGTTGCAATCCGTGCTAAATTCTCCTCACGCTTATAGTCAAAATAAAGCATTTACTAAACATATTGTTGATGCCTTGATGCAATCTTATGAAGAAAAACTTGAATTGGAAGTTTCTATCCCTAGAAAACTTTATGATGAGTGGGAATCAACTATTAAAATTAAAATTAAAGATCGTGAATGCTATGCTTTATGTGATTTGGGTGCTAGTGTTTCCACGATTCCAAAGACTTTGTGTGATTTGTTAGGTTTCCATGATTTTGATGATTGCTCTCTAAACTTGCACCTTGCGGATTCCACTATTAAGAAACCTATGGGAAGAATTAATGATGTTCTTATTGTTGCAAATAGGAATTATGTGCCCGTAGATTTTATTGTTCTTGACATAGATTGCAATCCTTCATGTCCTATTATTCTTAGTAGACCTTTCCTTAGAACGATTGGTGCAATTATTGATATGAAGGAAGGAAATATTAGATTCCAATTTCCATTAAGGAAAGGCATGGAACACTTCCCTAGAAAGAAAATTAAATTACCATATGAATCTATTATGAGAGCCACTTATGGATTGCCTACCAAAGAAGCAATACCTAGATCTATTCTTGCTTGTTATGCCTAGCTAGGGGCGTTAAACGATAGCGCTTGTTGGGAGGCAACCCAATTTTATTTTTATTCCTTGCTTTTTTCTCCTATTTAGTAATAAATAATGTATCTAACCTCTGTTTTGGTTGTTTTTTTGTGTTTAATTAGTTTTTGTGCCAAGTAGAACCGTTGGGAAGACTTGGGGAAAGTCCTGTTGAACTTGCTGTAAAAAACAGAAACTTTAGCGCTCACGAGAACTGCTGTAATTTTTATTTGGAGAGTGATATTTAGTTAATTCCTTTTTCAGATGATTAACAGATAAATTCCTCACGTGCAGAAATTTAGTTTAGATTTTTTGGGGTTCCAGATCTTGCGCTAGCTACAGATTACTACAGACTGTTCTGTTTTTGACAGATTCTGTTTTTCGTGTGTTCTTTGCTTATTTTGATGAATCTATGGCTAGTAAAATAGTTTATAAACCATAGAGAAGTTGGAATACAGTAGTTATAACACCAATATAAATAAAGAATGAGTTCATTACAGTACCTTGAAGTGGTCTTTTATTTTCTTTCGCTAACGGAGCTCACGAGATTTTCTACTTTAAGTTTTGTGTTGTGAAGTTTTCAAGTTTTGGGTAAAGATTTGATGGATTATGGAACAAGGAGTGGCAAGAGCCTAAGCTTGGGGATGCCCATGGAACCCCCAAGATAATATAAGGGCACCTAAAAGCCAAAGCTTGGGGATGCCCCGGAAGGCATCCCCTCTTTCGTCTACTTCTATCGGTAACGTTACTTGGAGCTATATTTTTATTCGCCACATGATATGTGTTTTGCTTGGAGCGTCTTGTATTATTTGAGTCTTTGCTTTTTAGTCTACCACAATCATCCTTTCTGTACACACCTTTTGAGAGAGCCATACATGATTTGGAATTTGTGAGAATACTCTATGTGCTTCGCTTATATCTTTTGAGTTATATAGTTTTGCTCTAGTGAAAGGTCATAAAAAAGAGAGAAAGGTCATAAAAAAGAGAAGGCCAAAAAAAATGAGAGAAAAAGAGAGAAGGGACAATGTTACTATCCTTTGCCACACTTGTGCTTCAAAGTAGCACCATAATCTTCATGTTAGAGAGTCTCTTGTTTTGTCACTTTCATATACTAGTGGGAATTTTTCATTATAGAACTTGGCTTGTATATTCCAACAATGGGCCTCCTCAAGTGCCCTAGGTCTTCGTGAGCAAGCAAGTTGGATGCACACCCATTAGTTTCTTTTGTTGAGCTTTCATACATTTATAGCTCTAGTGCATCCATTGCATGACAATCCCTACTCCTTGCATTAACATCAATCGGTGGGCATCTCCATAGCCCATTGATTAGCCTCGTTGATGTGAGAATTTCTCCCTTTTGTATTCTCCACATAACCGACCTCATTATATTCTATTCCACCCATAGTGCTATGTCCATGGCTCGCGCTCATATATTGCGTGAAAGTTTATAGGTTTGAGATTACTAAAGTATGAAACAATTGCTTGGCTTGTCATCGGGGTTGTGCATGATGAGAGCATTCTTGTGTGATGAAAATGAAACATGACTAAACCATATGATTTTGTAGGGATGAACTTTCTTTGGCCATGTTATTTTGAGAAGACATAATTGCTTAGTTAGTATGCTTGAAATATTATTATTTTTATGTCAATATGAACTTTTGTCTTGAATCTTTCGGATCTGAATATTCATACCACAATTAAGAATAATTACATTAAAATTATGCCAAGTAGCACTCCGCATCATAAAATTTCTTTTTTATCATTTACCTACTCGAGGACGAGCAGGAATTAAGCTTGGGGATGCTTGATACGTCTCCAATGTATCTATAATTTTTGATTACTCCATGCTATATTATCTACTGTTTTGGACATTATTGGGCTTTATTATCCACTTTTATATTATTTTTGGTACTAACCTATTAACCGGAGGCCCAGCCCAGAATTGCTGTTTTTTTGCCTGTTTTAGGGTTTCAAAGAAAAGGAATATCAAACGGAGTCCAAACGGAATGAAACCTTCGGGAACGTGATTTTCTCAACGAACAAGACCCGGGAGACTTGGACCCTACGTCAAGAAAGAAAAGAGGAGGCCGCGAGGTAGGGGGGCGCGCCCACCCCCACTAGGCGCACCCTCCACCCTCGTGGGCCCCCTGTTGCTCCACCAACGTACCCCTTCCTCCTATATATATCCACGTACCCCCAAACGATCAGAAACGGAGCCAAAACCCTAATTCCACCACCGTAACTTTCTGTATCCACGAGATCCCATCTTGGGGCCTGTTCCGGAGCTCCGCTGGAGGGGGCATCGATCACGGAGGGCTTCTACATCAACACCATAGCCCCTCAGATGAAGTGTGAGTAGTTTACCTCAGACCTATGGGTCCTGTCACAGCCCTAGAGTACCTGAGTGAAATAGTTGCATCTGCACTCATGCATCATGCCTAAAATTTCTGAAAGTTGAATTGAGGTTAGTTCAAACCCTCAGAAATCACTTCAGAAATAATCAACATTAAAATCTTTTCAAAGAAGTCCAAGAAAATTTTCCTCCCAGTCTCTGAAAATATTGGCAAGAGGTAAAACTCAAAACAATATTTTTGGAATCTCAGAGATATTTATTTTGGGCCTTTGAATTAAATCAATAACATATTTGAGTTGAATTTATTTCTGTTATATAAGAAATAAAGTTCAAGTATTTTCGTAAGTTTGCATGTGACCTTGGACTAGCTCCCTGAGCTCACATAAAAATTTACAGGAAGTTTTAAAATGGTTTGGTTTGTAAATCAAATCAAAACAAAGAAAGAAAAATAGAAAACAGAAACAAATAAAAAAGGAAGCAGAGACTTACCTGAGGCCCACTTACCTGGTGGCCCAGCAGTTTCGGACCAGCCCACCTCCTCCTTCCCGTCGTCTTCCTCCCCAGGCCAGTAGGCAGAGCGCGTGGCCACAGCGCGCCGGCACGCGCCCCGGCCACCTCCACCCTGCCTGCCTGCGTCCCCGCCGCCCTGGATCTCCCTCGCAATGCCACGCACCCCCTGGACTTCTCTCACTCTCACCCGCAGCTCCTCCCCTCCTCTGGCTCTCCCCCTCGCACCACCCGAACGCGCCCGCCGCCGCCGACGTGCACCGCCGCGGCCACCGCCTCCCCCTCGCCTCTCCGACATGCCCAGGAGCTCCGCCACCGACGCCTATGCCTCTCTATCGACTCACGCGATGCCAAACGCCGCCGAACGCCATCTTCGCCTTCGTCTTCAACCTCGGGCACCCGAGCCCGTCTCCAGTCGATTCGGCGCCGCCAGGACCTCCCCGAGCTCGCTGACCCCCTCTTCGGCATCGCTGTGAGCTCCTGCTCCCAACCCTTCTCTCCCTACCGTCGAATCCCTCCTCTAGCCTCCATGCCCACTGCGGCCGCAGCCCGTCGCCGCCGTGCCTTGTCACCGTCGTGGCTAGAGCCACTGTCGCTCGAAGCTGAGCACACCACCGTGCTCAGCGTGTCTTCGCGCACCCGTAGCCACCCCCAGATCCTCCTCCCGAACACCCTAGCGAGGAACTCGAGCACGACCGAACTCCGGCCGCCGCCTCGCTCGCCGCTGCCGACGCCACAGCTAACCCCAGCTCCTCTAGCTTGCTCCATTGGATGCGCACGAGCGCAAGCTCCCTATAGAGCCCCTCCGCGCGTCGAATGGGTGCAGGAGCAGTCGTCCCGGCGTGCCTCCGCCGTCGGTTGACGTCACCGGCGATTAAACTCCGGCGGGCCGACGTGGCCACTTAATTAGGGCCTAAACACCCCGGTAATCACCCCCTAGTGCCACTGCCATGTGGGCCCCGGTGCCAAAATTAATTAGTTTATTTTTTGTTTAGATTAGTGCTAACCTTGCGGACCCCACGTGTCGGCTTTGACCTTGACCAAGTCAGCGTTGACCGGTCCCACCTGTCATCCACCCAACCCAGCTCCGACCAATGGGTCCCGCAGGTCAGGTTTGACCTGGACCGGGTCTGTTGACTTGCTGAGGTCAGCATGATGCAGTGCTGACGCAATAAACCCTTTTCTGGATTTTAAATAAATCTAAACGTTTTATTTATTTCAGAAAATAGCTAAAACTTCTAAAAATCATAGTAATTCAACCGTAGCTCCAAATCAAATAATTTATATATGAAAAATGATCAGAAAAATCCAAAGAATCTGTTTATGGCATTCGCATGCATGTTAGAGCAACTTATGTCCTCTGCTTAGGACAATTCAATTAAATGGCATTTAAGAAAGCACATACGGAGTTTGAATTTGAACCTTTGGTTCAAACCAACTTCATTTAATATGTTGCTAGTTGCATTAGTTCAATCAATAGCATATTGCCATGTCATGAGCATGCATCATATTTTTGCATTGCATTGATTGTGTTTCTTCCTTGTTTGCTGGTATTGTCCCCTCTCAGTAAACGTGGTTCCGGCGATGAGTTCGATGACACCGATGAAGAGCTATTGCCATCTTCAGAAGTGCCAGGCAAGCAAAACCCCCTTGTTCATTCCGATGCGATCCCACCCTCTCCCTCCTGCTCTCTTTTAGTGCATTAGGACAACAACGATTCAACTGTTACATGCTGCGGTAGTTGAACCCCTTTCCTCTGCATGACCTGTCATTGCCACAGTAAATAGATGAAACCCACTAGCATGAGTAGGAGTTGTTTGAGCCCTGATGTGCCTACTCATTCATGCTTGTTTGTCATGCCTGCTATTGCTTAGAGTTGTGTCAGGTCTGATTCATCGGGGATGAATTAGAAAGTTGTGAACATGTCCTACTGTGTGTGAGCTAAGTGTGTTGAACACGATTTGGTAAAGGTATCGATGAGAGGCCATGTAGGAGTACATGGTGGGTTGTTTCATTGGAACCGTCCTTAAGCACTGAGATCTGTATGTGTGATTTAAGAACTAGCTACTACCATGCATTGGGCCCGAAACCAATGGATCCTCTCGGCTTCTTAACCACCCTAGTCCTCTGTCCAGGAGTTGCAACTAGTTTCTGGTGTTTATAGGTTATGTGTTGACGGCCGTGCGTAGCGCTGACCCTAGGGGTGGGCTATGATGCGGTAGATACACAGTGGCCGGGTATGCCGGGCGCCCGTTTGGCGTCTCGGGACCCTGTACACATTGTTCGGGGCCGTATGTGGAAACCTTGGCCGGACTCCCTGCGGATGGAACCTGGATAGGCGATAAACCTGGACTAGAGACTTGAGTGTTTAGGTAGGCCATGGCCGACACCCTCGTTGGGCTTCCGCTTGAAGGTTGCTGAGTACATGTCATGTAAACGATGATAAGTGGTGAGAGCATGTATGAAGAAGTACACCCCTGCAGGGTTAACATCATCTATTCGAATAGTCGCGTCCGCGATAAAGGACTACTTGGTTGCCTATACAGTTCATAGACAAGTGAAAGTGGATACTCTAAAACTCGCAAGATAAGCGTGAGTGCTATGGATGGCCTTCTCATAGGGAGACGGGAGCGGATCCATAGTGGTGTATTGATATGGTGAATATGTGGACTCGTGTGCGCCACCTCAAAAGAGTTACTTGCAGTCGTAGTTTAAGATAGCCACCGAGTCAAAGCTGGCTTGCTGCAGTTAAACTCCACAACCCCTTTGTTGATACCGATGCATATGTAGTTAGTTCTAATGTAAGTCTTGCTGGGTACATTTGTACTCACGTTTGCCTATTTTATGTTTTGTAGAGAGACATCAGTCTCACTAGTAGTTTCGTGTGGACTTCTATGTTTAGCTTGTTACCTCAGCTATGATCTTGTGCCCTCGGCAGGATCTGGTAGATAGTCAGGCTTCTCAGCCTTTTTCATTTGTAGATGTCTGTACTCAGACATGTTAAGCTTCCGCATGTGCTTTGTCTGGTATGCTCTGAATGTTGGGTCATGAGACCCATGTTTGTAATATCTGGCTCTTCGGAGCCTAATGAATAAATACTTTGAGTCGTAGAGTTTTTTTGTGATGCCATGTTGTATTTGCACATATCGAGCATATTGTGTGTATGTTATTGAAATGCTTGGTATGTGTGGGATCCGACAATCTAGTTGTTTATCCTTGGTAGCCTCTCTTATGGGGAAATGTAGTCTGGTGTTTCCACTGAGCCTTGGTAGTCTGCTATAGCCTAGTTTACCGGAGTCCTGCTAGCCTAGTACTACTGCTCCGGAACACTTAGATTGGCCGGCATGTGATTCACTTCGTTCCTGTGTCTGTCCCTTCGGGGAAATGTCATGCGGTGACTTCTGGAGTCCTGCTAGCCTACTACAGCCCGGGTTCCTGGAGTCCAGTTAGCCCAGTTGCTACAGCCCGGATTGACACGCTGATGACCGACATGTTCGATGTTGTTTCATGTATGCCTGTCCCCGTAAGTTAGTGCCACTTTGGGTTCACGACTAGTCATGTCGGCTTGGGTTCTTTGTCATATGGATGCTAGCGACACTATCATATACGTGAGCCAAAAGGCGCAAACGGTCCCGGGCTAGGTAAGGTGGCACCCATGGGAATACCGTGCGTGAGGCCGCAAAATGATATGTTGTGTTACATGCTAGATCGGTGTGACTTAGGATCGGGGTCCTGACAGGTCCATAGTTAGTAGCTAGATGGCTTATTCTCTCTTTTTGGATCTCAATACAATGTTCTCCCCCTCTCTTGTGGAGATCTATTCGATATAATCTTCTTTTTGCGGTGTGTTTGTTGAGACCGATAAATTGTGGGTTTATGATCAAGTCTATCTATGAACAATATTTGAATCTTCTCTGAATTCTTTTATGTATGATTGGTTATCTTTGCAAGTCTCTTAGAATTATCAGTTTGGTTTGGCCTACTAGATTGATCTTTCTTGCAATGGAAAAATGCTTAGCTTTGGGTTCAATCTTGTGGTGTCCTTTCCCGGTGACAGTAAGGGCAAGAAGGCACGTATTGTATTGTTGCCATCGAGGATAACAAGATGGGGTTTTCTTCATATTGCATGAGTCTATCCCTCTACATCATGTCATCTTGCTTAAGGCGTTACTCTGTTTTAACTTAATACTCTAGATGCATGCTGGATAGCGGTCGATGAGTGGAGTAATAGTAGTAGATGCAGGCGGGAGTCGGTCTACTTGTCTCAGACATGATGCCTATATACATGATCATACCTAGATATTCTCATAACTATGCTCAATTTTGTCAATTGCTCAACAGTAATTTGTTCACCCACCGTAGAATACTTATGCTCTCGAGAGAAGCCACTAGTGAAACCTATGGCCCCCGGGTCTATCCTTATCATATTGATCTCCTACTACTTAGTTATTTCCTTTGCTATTTACTTTGACTTTATTTTACTTTGCATCTTTATCATAAAAATACCAAAAATATTATCTTATCATATCTATCATATCTCACTCTCGTAAGTGGCCTTATAGAGTTTGACAACCCCTATTTGCGTTGGTTGCGAGGATTTATTTATTTTGTGCAGGTACGAGGGACTCACGCGTAGCCTCCTACTAGATTGATACCTTGGTTCTCAAAAACTGAGGGAAATACTTACACTACTTTGCTGCATCATCCCTTCCTCTTCGGGGAAAACCAACGCAGTGCTTAAGAGGTAGCAGAGTCCACCATACCTACCTATATGCGGTATTACCCTGCCGTCCTAAGTAAATTTGCATGTGCCACCTCTAAAAACTTCTAATAAATATTCTTTTTGTGTGCCTGGATCGTTCATGGAATGACAGGAGGTGGTGGGTATCTTCCAAGCTAAGCGGGTTATTCCCAGGTCAAGTGCTTATTCACTCGCCGTCGCACGAGAAAAGGGCGGTAATAGGGATGCCTAGTCCCAAACTGCAAACAAAAAAAGCTTAAAAATAATCAAACAAAAACTCCCAATGGAGTCAAAACCTTTACTTTTACCGCTTGGGAACCGCCACTAGTGTGCTTAGCATGGAAAATATTGATAACTGATAGTCGTGAAGTAAATGAGAAGGGTGCATGTCTCAAAATATCATTTAGGCACCACTGCAAATCTCTGCTTCCCTCTGCAAATGGACTATCTATTTACTTTTATGTTGTGTCATTACCTTCTAAACCAAATGCCAGAACCTGGGAGCACTACTGTCATGACTTATGCATTGTGTGTAGCTAATGTTGGGTGCATCATGACTGGATCTTTTCTACCATGAGTTACAATGCTTAGTCATTGCTTGAACTTTGGAGGTGTTCTGCATTTATGTTTTGCGGTCTCAGAAAGGGCTAGCGACCACTATTGTCATATTATATCATGGTTGTTTTGACAACGTGTTGCCGTTTGAGATGTCTTATTATTGCTCGCTAGCTGATTATGTCATTGATATGAGTTAATATAATCTTTAAGAGTTATTGTCGGCATGGTTAGTTATAATGTTGGCTGAAAACCTGGGTGCTGTTTATGCTTATTTATGCAAACAAGAGCAGAAGAGTTCGTAAAAGTTTTTCTTTTTCACTTTTAATTTATCAACTGAATTGCTTGAGGAAAATCAAAGGTTTAAGCTTGGGGGAGTTAATACGTCTCCAACATATCTACTTTTCCTAATGCTTTTCCTCTTGTTTTGGACTCTAATTTGCATGATTTGAATGAAACTAACCCCAGATTGACGCTATTTTCAGCAGAACTACCATGATGTTGTTTTTGTGCAGAAATAAAAGCTCTTGGAATGGAACGAAACTTTGCGAGGATTTTTTATACAATAAATAAGAATGTCTGGAGCCAAGACCCACCAGAGGGGGGCACCTGGGTGGGCACAACCCACCAGGACGCCCCCCTCCTGGCACGCCCAGGTGGGTTGTCCTTGAAGGAAATATGCCCTAGAGGCAATAATAAAGTTGTTATTTATATTTCCTTATATCATGATAAATGTTTATTATTCATGCTAGAATTGCATTAAACAGAAACTTAGTACATGTGTGAATACATAGACCAAATAGAGTGTCCCTAGTATGCCTCTACTTGACTAGCTCGTTAATCACAGATGGTTAAGTTTCCTAGCCATGGACATGTGTTGTCATTTGATGAACGGGATCACATCATTAGAGAATGATGTGATGGACTAGGCGTATCCGTTAGCTTAGCAATATGATCGTTTAGTTTATTGCCATTGCTTTCTTCATGACTTATACATGTTCCTATGACTATGAGATTATGCAGCTCCCGAATACCGGAGGAACACCTTGTGTGCTATCAAACGTCACAACGTAACTGGGTGATTATAAAGATGCTCTACAGGTGTCTCAATGGTGTTTTTTGAGTTGGCATAGATCGAGATTAGGAGTTGTCACTCCGTGTATCGGAGAGGTATCTTTGGGACCTCTCGGTAATGCACATCACCATGAGCCTTGCAAGCAATGTGACTAATGAGTTATTCATGGGATGATGCATTACAGAACAAGTAAAGAGACTTGCCAGTGACGAGATTGAACTAGGTATGACGGTACCGACGATCGAATCTCAGTCAAGTAACATACCGATGACAAAGGGAACAACGTATGTTGTTATGCGGTTTGACCGATAAAGATCTTTGTATAATATGTAGGAACCAATATGAGCATCCAGATTCCGCTATTGGTTATTGACCGGAGATGAGTCTTGGTCATGTCTACATAGTTCTCGAACCCGTAGGGTCTGCACGCTTAATGTTCGATGACGATATGTATTATGAGTTATGTGATTTGATGTACCAAAGGTTGTTCGGACTCCTGGATGCGATCACAGACATGAAGAGGAGTCTTGAAATGGTCGAGACATAAAGATTCATATATTGGAAGGCTACATTCGGACACCGGAATGGTTCGGGTCGTTCTGGATGAGTTTTGGAGTACCGGGGGTTACCAGAACCCCCCCGAGAAGTTATTGGGCCTCATGGGCCTAATGGTGGAAGAGTGGAGGTAGGCCAAGGTGTGGCGCGCCCCCTAGCCCAGACCAAATTGGACTAGGGCTAAGGGGGATGACCCCCTTTCCTTCTCTTCTTCCTCTCCTTCCTTCTTCTCCTACTTGGACTAGGAAAGGGGGAGACCTACTCCTACTAGGAGTAGGATCCCCCCCCCCTTGGGCGCGCCCCTTGTGGCGGGCCCTCTTCCTCCTCCCCTCCTTTATATACGGGGGAGAGGGGAACCCCATAGACACACAAGTTGATCTTTAGACGTGTGTGGTGCCCCCCTCCACAGTTTTACACCTCAGTCATATTGTCATAGTGCTTAGGCGAAGCCCTGCGTGGGTAACTTCATCATCACCATCAACACGCCGTCATGCTAATGAAACTCACCCTCGGCCTCAGGTGGATCAAGAGAACGAGGGACGTCACCGAGCTGAACGTGTTCAGATTACGGAGGTGCCGTGTGTTCGGTACTTGATCAGTTGGATCGCGAAGACGTTCAACTACATCAACCGCGTTACTAAATGCTTCCGCTTTTGGTCTACGAGGGTACGTAGACACACTCTCCCCTCTCATTGCTATGCATCTCCTAGATAGATCTTGCGTGATCGTAGGATTTTTTTGAAATACTGCGTTCCCCAACAGTGGCATCCGAGTCAGGTCTATGCGTAGATGTTATATGCACGAGTAGAAAACAAAGAGTTGTGGGCAATAATACTCATACTGCTTACCAGCATGTCATACTTTGATTCTGTGGTATTGTTGGATGAAGCGGCCCAGACCGACATTACATGACCGCGTTCATGAGACTGGTTCTATCGACGTGCTTCGCACACAGGTGGCTAGTGGGTGTCTGTTTCTCCAACTTTAGTTGAATCGAGTGTGACTACGCCTGTCCTTGTTGAAGGTTAAAACAACACACTTGACGGAAAATCGTTGTGGTTTTTGATGCGTAGGTAAGAACGGTTCTTGCTAAGCCCGTAGCAGCCACGTAAAACTTGCAACAACAAATTAGAGGACGTCTAACTTGTTTTTGCAGGGCTTGCTATGATGTGATATGGTGAAGACGTGATTATATAAATTGTTGTATGAGATGATCATGTTTTGTAACAAAGTTATCAGCAACTGGCAGGAGCCATATGGTTGTCACTTTATTGTATGTAATGCAATCACCATGTAATTGCTTTACTTTATCACTAAGTGGTAGTGATAGTCGTGGTAGCAATAGTTGGCGAGACGACAACGATGCTACGATGGAGATCAAGGTGTCAAGCCGGTGACGATGGTGATCATGACGGTGCTTTGGAGATGGAGATAAAATGCACAAGAGGATGATGGCCATATCATATCACTTATATTGATTGCATGTGATGTTTATCTTTTCTGCATCTTATTTTGCTTAGTACGGCGGTAGCATTATAAGATGATCTCTCACTAAATTTCAAGGTATAAGTGTTCTCCCTGAGTATGTACCGTTGCTATAGTTCGTCGTGCCGAGACACCACGTGATGATCGGGTGTGATAAGCTCCACGTTCACATACAGCGGGTGCAAGCCAGTTTTGCACAAGCAGAATACTCATGTAAAACTTGACGAGCCTAGCATACATAGATATGGCTTCGGAACACTAAGACCGAAAGGTCGAGCATGAATCATATAGTAGATATATATGATCAACATAGTGATGTTCACCATTGAAAACTTCTCCATCTCATGTGATGATCGGACATGGTTTAGTTGATATGGATCACGTGGTCATTTAGATGACTAGAGGGATGTCTATCTAAGTGGGAGTTCTTAAGTAATATGATTAATTGAACTTTAATTTATCATGAACTTAGTACCTGATAGTATTTTGCATGTCCATGTTGTTGTAGATAAATGGCCCGTGCTTCCGTTCCTTTGAATTTTAATGTGTTCCTAGAGAAAGCTAAGTTGAAAGATGATGGTAGCAACTACACGGACTGGGTCCATAACTTGACGATTATCCTCATTGATGCATAGAAGAATTGCGTCCTGGAAGCACTGCTAGGTGCAAAGCCCGCTGCAGGAGCAACACTTGATGTTATGAACGTCTGGCAGAGCAAAGCTGATGACTACTCGATAGTTCAGTGTGCCATGCTTTACGGCTTAGAATCGGGACTTCAATGACGTTTTGAACGTCATGGAGCATATGAGATGTTCCAGGAGTTGAAGTTAATATTTCAACAAATGCCTAATTTGAGAGATATGAAGTCTCCAATAAGTTCTATACCTACAAGACAGAGGAGAATAGTTCGGTCAGTGAACATATACTCAGAATGTCTGGGTACCACAACCACTTGACTCAACTTGGAGTTAATCTTCCTAATGATAGTGTCATTGACAGAGTTCTTCAATCACTTCCACCAAGCTACAAAAGCTTCATGATGAACTATAATATGCAAGGGATGGATTAGATAACTCCCGAGCTCTTCGCGATGCTAAAAGATGTGGATGTAGAAATCACGAAGGAGCATTGATAACCCACAAGTATAGGGGATCGCAACAGTTTTCGAGGATAGAGTATTCAACCCAAATTTATTGATTCGACACAAGGGGAGCCAAAGAATATTCTCAAGTATTAGCAGTTGAGTTGTCAATTCAACCACACCTGAAAGACTTAATATCTGCAGCAAAGTATTTAGTAGCAAAGTAGTATGGAAGTAACGGTAACGGTGGCAAAAGTAACAGTAGTAGTTTTTGTAGTAATCGTAACAGTGGCAACAGAAAAGTAACTAAGCAAAGATCAATATGTGAAAAGCTTGTAGGCAATGGATCAATGATGGATAAGTATGTCGGATGCGATTCCTCATGCAACAGTTATAACATAGGGTGACACAAAACTAGCTCCAGTTCATCGATGTAATGTAGGCATGTATTCCGAATATAGTCATACATGCTTATGGAAAAGAAGTTGCATGACATCTTTTGTCCTACCCTCCCGCGGCAGCGGGGTCCTATTGAAAACTAAGGGATATTAAGGCCTCCTTTTAATAGAGTATCGGACCAAAGCATTAACACTTAGTGAATACATGAACTCCTCAAACTACGGTCATCACCGGGAGTGGTCCCGATTATTGTCACTTTGGTGTTACCGGATCATAACACATAGTAGGTGACTATTGACTTGCAAGATAGGATCAAGAACTAACATATATTCATGAAACCATAATAGGTTCAGATCTGAAATCATGGCACTCGGGCCCTAGTGACAAGCATTAAGCATAGCAAAGTCATAGCAACACCAATCTTAGAACATAATGGATACTAGGGATCAAACCCTAACAAACTAACTCGATTACATGGTAAATCTCATCCAACCCATCACCATCCAGCAAGCCTACGATGGGATTACTCACGCATGGCGGAGAGCATCATGAAATTGGTGATAGAGGAAGGTTGATGATGACGATGGCGACGGATTCCCCTCTCCGGAGCCCCAAACGTATGAACATTAATGGCGCACCATGTATGTGGCGCGCCACTGCTATATAGAAGTGGTGCACTAGATACAGGTGTGCCATTAGTGTCCTCATTACTAATGGCGCACTAGACACACGGTGCGCCATTACTAGGAATTTTTTTATTTTTCCAAAACTATTAATGGCGCACCAGGGCACAGTGCGCCAGTACTAGTTTTAACTAGTAATGGCGCACCACACGCTCCGTGCGCCAGTACTATCATTTTTTTTACTTTTTTTTTCAAAACTAGTAATGGCGCACCTATGTGAAGTGCGCCATTACTAGTTCAAACTAGTAATGGTGCACCACAACCACGGTGCGCCACTACTAACAATTTTTTTCAGAACTAGTAATGGCGCACCCCTAACTGGTGCACCATTAGTAACCAGGGTTACTAATGGCACATTTTTAGGTGGTGTGCCATTAGTAACCTGAGACCAGCTAGATATTTTGGACAGCCACCTACCACACTCACTTTCCCCACTTCATTCTCTCCACCTCCTTCTCCAAGCTTGTCTCGGCTGCCTCCTCCTCCTCACCTCATTTGCACCATAGACTCACCCAAATTAAGTGGTTAAATTACTTTTTTGATAGGTAAGTAAGGGGAAAGCTTTCTTTATGTTGTAGATCTACTTTTTTCTCCCTCCAACAACGTGCACATGCACTTTTTATGGCCTAGCTAGATCTACGTATGTTTGTGGTGTTGCATATATGTTTGTGTTTGCAGGTACCGGTATTTGAAATGCGATAGTTGCCAATATTTTGCCGGAATGTTGATTTATTTCCGTTTTGGCGAGAATTTGGCACTATGCATTCTTTTTGGTCCTATTTTTAGACAAAGTCATGCCAAATTTTTTCTTGGTTCTAAAATATGATTTTGCTCTACCCCGCAGGGGACCATGGTCCGCACGATGACCGAAGGCATCGTGAATAGGTTTTTGAGCTCCACGAAGGCCGAGATGCTTCAAAGGAACGAGACAGAGATAAGATGTCCATGTTGAAGATGCAAGGTGAAGGGCCTTATTGCGGACCCGGATTCCGGACAGGTGCGGGGCCACCTTCTCTTGCATGGTTTCATGGATGGCTATCGGTGGCAAGGTGATGAAGATGACTATGAAGTCGTCCATGGGGGCCGGGCAAGAAATGAGGAAGGGCAGCAAGACAACCACCACGGCGAGGGCGGGCGAGAAGACGAAGAATCTCCAGGACATGATCACGATGGTGATGTTGTACACAGTCATCATGTAGAAGATGTCAGACATGATGATGAGGAAGATCAAGATGAAGGGCATGATCATGAAGATGAAGATGCCGGAGCAGACGACGATGGACCATCGATGGGCTGGGTGCAGGACCCTCATATTCAAGAGCTGCTTCTCAAGCAGATGGATAACGCAAGAGCTGCCGCCTAAGAGAAAGCCAAGCTGGATCAACTGGAGATAGACGCGGTTACTCCATTGTATGAAGGATGCAGGCCTGAGGATACCCGCCTGAAAGTAATGCTCGTGGCTCTAGAGATGAAGGTAAAACACAAAATGACCGATGCATGCTTCGACGAGGACATGTCATTCTGGCATGAACGTCTTCCCAAGGGGAACAAGTGCCCGACCAGTTTCGAGGAGGCGAAGAAAATCATGCATCCTCTGGATTTACCGCATGTGAAATACCATGTGTGCATGAATAATTGCATCATTTATCGGGACGAGCACGCGGAGTCTACCATATGTCTGGTGTGCGGCGTCACTCGATACAAGAAGAGGAAGAAAGCTCCTTGAAAAGTGGTGTGGTACTTTCCGATCACTCCTCGTCTGGAGCAGTATTTCACGGACCCTAAGCTAGCAAAGCTCCTACATTGGCACGCGGATAGGGAGGAGAAGAAGTGAGAAGATGACGGAAATGACCCGGAGATACATAAAAAGACAAGATGCTAAGTCACCCTAAGGATGCGAGCCAGTGGCAAGCGTTGAACTTCGAACACCTAGAATTTGGGGCCGATCCAAGGAACTGGGCGCGAGCACCGATGGAGTCAATCCGTTTGGCAGCCAGAGAAGCACACATAGCCCCTGGCCTATGTTTGTGTGGATGTGCAACCTCCCCCCCTGGTTGTGCATGAAGAGGAAGTACATTCACATGAGTATGCTAGTTGAAGGGCCGAAACAACTGGCGAACGACATCAATCTGTATCTGGGGCTGCTGAAAGAGGAGCTAGACACGCTGTGGAAAACGCCAGCCAATACGTGGGACACTACAGAGAAAGAATATTTCCCTATGAGAGCCGCACTACTCACGACGGTGCACGACTATCTCGGTTACGGATATCTCGCGTGGTAGGTGGTCCACGGATTTTCTGGATGTGTCAGGTGCATGGATGACACAATGTATCGCCAGCTAGATAGAGATCCCGGGTCTTCGAAAACCGTGTTCATGGGACATCGAAGGTGGCTTCGCGACGATGACCCATGGAGAAAACGCAAGGATTTGTTTGATGGTGAAACCGAACCCCGAAGACGCCCACGTACGAGGAGCGACGAGGAAATAGACGAGCTGTTGAAAAACTAGAAAGATTGCCCACTGTCAGGAAAGAAGCAAAAGGCGCCAGAGCCAGGAAAGAAGCAAAAGGCGTTAGAGCCGCTGCTGAAGGTATGGAAAACGAGGTCTGTTTTCTGGGACTTGCCGTACTGGAAGATCTACCGTCTGCCTCACAGCCTTGATGTCATGCATATCACGAAGAGAGTCTGCTTGGTACCCTGCTCAAAATGCTAGAGAGGACCAAAGATGGGCCGAAAGCAAGGACAGACTTGAAATCAATGGGCATCAAGGAGGAGCTTCATGCTAATGATGATGATGATGATGAGGCGAAGCAGGACATGGAAAGTCGTCACAAAGGCAAAAGGGCCAAGAAGACCGGAAATGACTACCCTCCCACGTGCTTCACTCTAAGTCAGGAGGAGATCGAGCAGTTTTTCACCTACCTCGTACGAGTAAAACTTCCTTACGGTTACGCGGGGAAGATAAGCAGATACATAGACTCGGCAAAGCAGAAGTTCAGTGGGATGAAGTCTCACGACTGTCACGTGCTGATGACGCAGATACTTCCAGTTGCAATCCATGGGATGATGGATGCGCATGTCCGTGAAACGCTATTTGGCCTATGCAACTTTTTTGACGTCATCTCTCGGAAGTCAGTTTGCGTGAGGCAACTCAGAAGGCTACATGAAGAGATCATGGTGATACTATGCGAGCTTGAGATGTACTTCCCGCCCGCATTCTTTGATGTTATGGTGCATCTGCTGGTCCATATCGTGGAGGATATCATCCAACTCGGGCCGACGTTCCTGCACAACATGACACCATTCGAAAGGATGAATGGTGTCATCAAAGGATATGTTCGCAACATGTCATGTCCAGAGGTAAGCATAGGCAGGGGCTTTCTGACCGAAGAGTGCATCTCCTACTGCACGAATTATCTAGGCATCGAGAACCCCGTTGGTCTGCCGTCAACAGGCACCTCGACAAGATCGCTGGATGGGGTCACCGCGATGGTCCCGCAAAATGCATGTCGACTTCGAGGGTTGACTCACCGACTTTTAAAGAGCAAACCTAGTCGCGCTACAACACATACACGTGGTCGATCCTTGGGTGCTAGAGCATAAAACCTTTATTGAGAAGACGTACAATGACCGAGGCCAACAGAGGACAGAGGGAGATAAAATCAAAGAGCACAACTCATGTTTCATGCGTTGGTTCAAGGAGAAGCTTCTGTCATACCCTTTACATGATGATTCTTCTGCGGAAGAAAACCTCATATTCGCCTTGTCACAGGGCACCGAGCACAACCTGATGACCTATGAGGCGTACAATATCAACGGCTACACATTCTACACCGAGGACAAGGACATGAAGAGCGATGGTTATCAGAACTCCAGGGTAATGATGGAATCCTACAGCGGTAACGACAAGGACAGATACTACGGAAGGATCAAGGAGATCCGGGAGCTGAGCTACGCTGGAGAGAATGTCCCGATGTTTCGTGTCAGATGGGCCAAGAGCGTCATAAAAGAAGACCGGTATTTCACCACCATGGTTATACCCAAAGCCAAATCCAAGACCGCAGGCGCAAACGTCACCGTGAAAAATGAGCCATGGGTACTGGCTTCCTAAGTGGACCAATGCTTCTTCATTACCAACCTGTCAAAGCCAAGTTGTGTTGTCGTGAGGAGAGGCAAAATGAAGATCATCGGAATGGATGGAGTCGCCAATGAGCAAGACTTCGACAAGTACGGCGACCCAAAGATGGAACATGACGACGACGATGAAGTGCCATACACCACAAGAAGAAGCAGGACCACCCTACCTAAAGGACGTCCGTTCCACAGAAGAACTCCATTTGCGAAAAAGAAGGGCAAGAAGATTGTGAAAAGATAGCTAGCTAAGATCGATTGTATTTAAATCGTAGTCTTCATTTCTCGATTGTAATTCAACATATTGAAATGATATTTCTTCTGTTCTAGTCCTCATGAATATTTATTTATGTTTATTATGGTATTTAATTTCTAACTCACAAAAAGTATTGAATTTGTTAATATTTTTTGAACTCATGAATATTTTTAAATTTCGTGGACACATTTTGAATTCATGAATATTTTTTCAAATTTGATGATATTTTTTCAACCTAGGGTGCCTCGGCATCGATAAACCCCAAATGATGAAAACTTAACTTAGCATTTAGGGTGGCTGAACGTCGACAAACCCTAAATGATAAAACCTTGGCTTTTAGGGTGCCTCAGTGTCAATAAAAACCTAAATGATGAAAGCTTAGGCTTTTAGGGTGCCTCGGCGTCGACAAACCCTAAATGATAAAAGCTTAGCTTTTAGGATGCCTCGGTGTCGACAAACCCTAAATGATGAGACCATGATAATTCCTCACAAACCCTAAATGATGAGATCTTGTTCCTTGACAATAACCAACTTTTTGACCAATTTTTTTCCTATTTAGAGCGAAACATGGCCAACAACGATGAGGCCGACGGTTTGGGCAAGGCATTCTGGGAGCTGTCCTAGGAGATGGAGGAAGAACCTCACCGCTATGAGGACGCCGCCCCCGACACCGATCCTGAATACACAACCCCTAGTGGCGTCGGGGATGACACCACTGATGGTGCCGCCGAGGATGCCACCACTGATGATGGCAGCACACGCACAGATGGCAGCCAACCGAAGAGGCAACGAAGGGACCGGCGCCCGAACATGCTCGGCACCGTCAAGGAGGAATTTACTAAAGTGTCCTCCGAGGGGCATCCAATGGCGCCCCAAGAAATAGTCAAGGGTTACGCGGGACAGCTCGGCTGCATTCTCCGGAGCACCGTCTCGATCAACAGCGAGAACCTAAGGCATCGTGACCGAGGGAATTTGTGCAACCTCCTCTTCACGAAGCTGCACGAACGATACAAGTTCCCGGGTGACTTCACAAACACACGCCTCTTAGGGAATAAAGTGAATAGTGCCGCCCTCACGAGGATGAGCACGACCCTGGCTACTTGGAGAGCCTCGGTGAAGAGCATGATTGAAAAAGGTGACAGTTATGATAATATCAAGGAGAAAAATCCTTCGATCAGCAAAGATGACTACCGGGAGTTCAAGATCAAGTGCGAGAGCAACGCATCTGCGGAATCAAGTCAGTGAGGGAAAGAGATGCGGGACTTGAACTTAGGGGTCCACAAACTCGGTCCCGGCGATTACAGAGTGGAGGAACCTATATGGGACAAGGAGGATGCGGAGCGTGCTGAGCAAGGCCTACCGCCCCTCTTCGAGAAATACCGTGACAAGCAGACCGGGAACTATGTCAGGGCCCGGTACAAGATTGACCCGGCAACCAAGGAGCTTACCACGGATCCGAAGACCAAGGCGCTTGAGTGTGTTCTGGTAAGGAATACACCCCCGCGTAATTAGCTCCATATGGTTGCATTCTAATTAATGAAGCCAAATTTCTAAATGGTTCACGTTCCTTCCGCAGGAAACTGAAAGCAGTAGCGTGGGGTCTTCTCAGAGCTCCCCTTTCGACACCCCTTTAAATAGGGCGTTGAATGTAATGAAAAACAAGGATAAGCTCCGTAAGCCGACGTCAGCTCGTCGTGTGGCCAGCAAAGGCTTGTCCACGAAATGGTCGGAGTACTATACCGCTGGGCGAAAGGAGAGAAAGAGCAGCTCGGAAAGCTAGAAGCGCGAGGTTCAACAACTCAAGGCACAAGTGGCGCGGATTCTGGAGATCGTCGAAGAGCAAGTACGAGACCAACTGGGAGCGACGATCACCGCCATTATGCCTACCTTGGTTTCTGGGCTGCAGGCGTGGATTGCAGCCGGCCAACAAGGGCCGCCCCCGATTCCCAGCTTCACGGGCAGCAACTCGCACAATGCGCCGGCGGCGCCATTGGTGTCTCCGGCGGAGGCGGCATTGGTGTCTCCCGCGGCGGCACCGACATTGCAGCTTAATACACCTGGGTGTGGGAAGAATGCGCCGGCCGGCACCTCGGCAGCAAGCGGCCCCTCCATCACTTGCACGCCCGCCGTTGGCGATGCCTCGACATTACCCGAGCTCGACGCCATCATGGTAACTAATTAAGCCTCTCGGCCGATGACTTCATCTCCTTGCCTTTGACTGGGCATCCCTGATGCCCTACATGTTTTCGCAGGGCACCGCCGACGTTCTGTGCACTCTCCTGCACTTCGTGAACGACGAGTTGGTCAATGTCGCCAATGGCAGAATCATTCAACCGGGCAGTCACATGTTCCACGGTAATCAGATGCCACCCACCGTTTATAGGGTTCAACTAGTTCGGGTGCTACCGGGCTTTGACGACATGTTACCTCTGTATCGACCCCATGGGGCCGACGAAGATGATGTGATGACCCTCAGCACTTGCATAAGCTGGCCCATGCTTTGGCCGAAGAGCCAGATTCGTTTGGGGGCGAGGGACACCACCCCACAGACCACACCGCCAGTCGTGCCGGTGCCAAGACATGGCAAGACCCCCGCAATGCTACCGGACATGCCGAACATGGATATGGCACATGATCTTGACATGCATATGGCACAGGATCCGGACGACGCTGATGACGACAATGACGATACATTTACCAACATCGATAAGTACTTCAACGAACATGGGTACAGTGACGAATTCTTGGGGCCTCCTTCTCAAGAACCCAACCCTACAAAAGACGATCTAGCTGGTACCATGGAGAAACCCAGTTGCAACAGGCGTCGTCTGGCATTCAGTTCTCAGGAGACGCCTCCAGCTGCCGCCTTCATCGAGCCTCAGATAGCCGAGGTGCGAAATATTATCAGCCCCAACACACTCAAGAAGGCTGTCTGTGTGTAGAACTCGATCCCATTACAGCAGAAGAAGAAGGGACGGAAAAGAAAGAGTAACAAGGGTGCGAGCCAGCCGGCACCGAGTACGATCTGTGCTCAGGACGGCCACCTTCACCTAAGTATATCTCGAGGAGGGTGCATGTGGCGGGTAGGCCGATGCTACCGACTAATATGCTCAATGCTGCAACCGGTGATATGCGGAGTCTACATGACAGTGTTCTTTCTTTGGAGAAGCGACGTCTCTGAGAGAATGATGCGGCATACCCGGTTTTCGTGGCGAAGGTGCCAGAGGGCAAGGGCTTTGTGGATAGCGCCATCGGGGGTATGACCGTCCTGCGGTTTGATGACATCTTCGCTATGTATAACCTTCATCCGCTGCACTACACCTTCGTTCAGCTATTGTTGCTGAGTATGGAGATGCGGATCATTAGAGACAAGACCCTGGACATCGTGATGGTCAACCCCTTCTACATGCGTGCCAAGATCTTGGGCAGCGCTGGGGACCGGCAAGTCGCGAGTTCATACCTCGAAGGCGTCATTTTGGCAAACCCAGATAAGGATAACTTCCTCGTGCCTTACTTTCCCGAGTAAGTCATCCCCTCACCGCCCCGTAACATATGATTTCTTAGATTTCGATCGTTCATTTTTTTCTAACATTCCGTGTTTTGTGCTGTGACACACATTGCACACTCATCCTCTTAAGCCCGAAATATTCCATGGCCATGTATTTCGACTCGGACCGTCAGTCGAAGAAAGACTACACAAATATCAAGAAAGTTCTTGATGATGTTCTCCCCGGCTACGCCAGATCTGGAGGCACCTTCTACAGGCCAATTCGTAGGTACGACAAGCACGTGTTCGCCCACAATACGACATTCCTCTGCGTCAAGCAGCTGCCTGGCGGTCAGAAGGATGCCTACTACGCCCTCCATCACATGCGGGCGATCGTACGGGACCATAATCACCTTCTGCTACCAAATAATCTCAAAGATTGGGCCGCAAGCTTGTCGGCAATCCAGGACACGGACATCAGACAAGAATTCTTTCGCATCCAGTCGAAGTTTGCGGAAATCACCCATCAAGATGTCTTTCATACCTCGGGGAAGTTCTACCTCAGATATCAACCGTCCAACAGTGAGATAGACACAACGCTACAAATGCAGGCTGACAACGCCCGCGATTTCATGACCATCACGATAGACGGCGGCTTCATCCATGCTCCGGTCCCTGAGTCAAGTAGAAAGTAGTGATGCTATGTGTAGTTCTGAAATATCGATTAGCTCATGTTGTAATTAAACTTTAATGAACTTGTACGTCTCTTTGGTTTGGACAGTCGTTCAACTTATATGTAATCGATGCTATTTATTAGTAGGACCATGAATCATGCTATTAATGTCTTGCTTTTCTCTTCCGATCCTTTTGTTGCATACTTATATATTGCTTATGTATTGTCTGTGAATTGCTACTAAAGTTTTGTTTGGCTAATGCATAGAGATGCCGTCGTATGTCGTGTACAAGGGTAAGGTTCCCGGAGTCTACGACGACTGGGAGGAGTGTCAGAGACAGCTTCACCGTTTGAGCGGTAACAGTTACAAAGAGTACACCTCTAGGGAAGAGGCGGAAGCTAGATATGCGCGCTATCTAGCGGGAGAGAGGAGGGAGCGGAGGAGGAACCGGATGAAGACCAATTTCATTGCGATGATGCTCATCATGATGACCGCAGTTGTCTTCTATGTGATGCTAGTTTAGATGATTGATATCGACTTGTAATGTGAAGACAAACTCGCTACTCATGGTCTCGAGACTTGTAATGTTCTAACTTTGTTCGGTCTTTTGAATTCGGAGACTAATATGATGAATTGTATTCGAAGACTAATCTTCTATTGTATTCGATAAATCTGCTGTTGCTGTGTAGTGCTGTCTATATTCAGTCCACTAATATATTTTGTAACCTGTGCAAATATCAGAAAATAAAAGAAAATTCCTAATATTCATACTAGTGCCGCACCATACAGCACATTGGTTGCGCACTGCTATAAAAAATACTAGTGGCGCATTATCTGTTAGTGCGCCATCAGTAACCTAGAGCACAAGGTAAATATGCCCCCCTGGGAGGCATACTAATTGTCGGGTGGTAGGTGCGACATATGCCAATGGGTGGCTTATCATTGTCGGAGCCAGTAAGACATCGCTGGTGCCTGGAAACGGGATAAGGCGAAGACATGCACGCCGGCGGATCTTACCCAGCTTCGGGGCTCTCCGTGGAGATAACACCCCTACTGCTGCTCTGCGGGGTCTCCGCATGATCACTAGATGAACGAGTAGCTACACAATGCTCCTTGAGCTGTTTGGTGTGAGGGGGAAGAAGGGCACGGCTAGCCTGCTTCCTCTCCTTGTGTGGTGTCTAAGAGTAGCAGGGGGTCGAACCCTTTGCATGGGTGCCCCGAGGGGTTTATATAGGCCTACCCCCCGGGGGTACAATGGTAATCCAACAGGGCGCGGGGCCCAGCCGTCTGTGACTGCACTCGCCGGCTTCTGCGCTGGTTGCTGGGGCCCGCCGACTGGTGGGTCCCGCCGGCTGCCGGCCCCTTGGTCGACAGGCAGGCCCCACCGTCCAGGGCCCGGTCGGCGGCTGGTTACTGTGGCTCCATCTTGGTGACGTGCGCTTCATCGTGGTAGGTGCGGCTATAGTGCCGCCACCCGTCAGGCGATCGCTGTAGCCTCACCGTGTCTTGTCTCCTTAATGGGGCGTCTTCTTCGAGGGAGGCGGCAAGCCGGCTGCGGGGAGCCGGCTCTGTCTTGGGCCGACTGGTTGGAGGCGTGGCCGCCTTCGGGCGTCTCTCTGCCTGAAGGGGCCCACCATCTGTGGGCCACGCTGGCGGCCCGTCGTGGGTGACACCAAGGTCAACATGGCAACAGTGCCGCGCCGGACGGGTCATGCCTACTCCGTACGGCGCACTGTGCCAGGCATGCTCCAGGATTCGGTGGTGGCAGGCCTCACTGTAGCCACGCCCCATCGCACCACCGTTAGGTGGGTGCAAACTTTGAGGGTACGGTCTCAACCGCTTTATGGGAGCCGGCTTCTTGGAGTCGGCCTCCTCATGGCCGGCTTCTTGGAGTCGGCATCTTGGAGCCGGCTTCTTCAAGTCGGCCTCCCATGGTTTTCTTCACGAGGGGTAAAGTCGGACCGCCTTCTTCGAGCTAGCCTGGGTGACAGCCAGCAAGGGGAAGGCGGCCCCATGTCTTGGATTCCTGAGAGCCGGACGGGCTCGTAATTTTTTCAGAAGGGCCAGGGGAAGCCGACTAGGCTACCCATGGCTATTTACTCCGACAGTAGTCCCCGAAGCTGATCGAGCCTCGAGGCAGACAGAGGGACGAGAAGCTTGGTCAGCTTCCTATCCTGAAGAGCCGGCTTTGCTTGTGCACGCCGACTTCAGAGAGCTCCGGTTCTCGCAGGCGGGGACGCGAACCACGTGGTGAGGAAATCCTGCCAACGCACGCGCACGACGGGACGTCACCTCAGGCCCGGGCCCGCCACTCGCAGGTCTCGGTCCGAGCGCGGATCTTCCGTGGCCCACATGGGCCGCTCACCTTCCCGCGGCGGTTTTTATTCCACCATCATGGCACAGTAATCGCGGGACGTGGGGGAGTGGGCACGATCGATCCTCACGCTTCCCCATGCCGCGCCTCCTCGGTCCCGCCATGCGAGCCTATAAGTAGGGGGAGGAGGGGGAGCGCACGCTCTCTCTCGCCCCGCCCCCTCTCGTCCTTGCTTCTTCCTCTCGTTGCCGCCACAGCCTCCCGTCTCAACGCCGCCGCGCCTCCACATCGCCTCGCTCCCATGGCGCTGTCAAGCTCGTGGGACGGCTCCAACGTCCATGAGGATCACGTGGAGTTCCTCCGCTAGACTCGGCGCCTGCCCGACGCCAACCTCGTGCGGGTCCGTCTGGCGCCGAAGACGGGGATCTCGCCGGCGTCGGAGGAGGGCGAGCAGGTCGTCTTCCGCTCGCACTTCCTGCGCGGCTTCGGCCTTTTGGCGAGCGGATTTCTGTGCTCCTTCCTCGAGTTCTACAACCTCTAGCCGCATCACCTCACGCCCAATGCGGTGATGCTGCTGTCGGCCTTCGTCTCCCTCTGCGAATGCTTCTTGGGGCTGCTCCCCATGCTGGAGCTCTGGGGAGAGTTCTTCCAGAGCAAACTCGGCACCGTCGTCGCGGGCGTGCCCGCCCCCTGCGGGGCCTTCATCGCCATGAGGAGGGCGAGCGAGAACAACCCGTTCCCGCCCATCCCCCTGATCCAGTCGGTGAAGATCTGGCAGAAATCATATTTCTACGTGAAGAACGTCGCCGAGCAAGGAGACCACGTCAACCTGCCGGCTTACGTAGTTGGCCCACCGGCTGGGAGGCAGCCCTCATGGAGTTTCCGGTCCCGGTCACTGTCTCAGGCCGGGAACGCCGCCGTCTCCCGGCTTCGGGTGATGATCCAGTCGGAGGGCCTGAACGGGGCCGACTTGGTGGCCGCCTTCATGGAGCGCCGGATATCTCCTCTCCAGAGCCGGCCCCACATGATGTGCCAGATGAGCGGCCGCTTCGACCCAAGCCGGCTGAGCACCAGGGAGATGCCTCATGCGGAGGTATCGTATATGGTAAACTACATCTCAAATTGCAAGCTCGCTGAAGACTGGCGATACGGCAAGGCGCCGTATTCTCGCGCCAACCCTCCGCCCGTGGTAAGTTTTTCTTCTCTTTCTTCTTTTCATGGGTAGCCGGCTTTATGATGGCCGGCTTCTAATCAGTCGGTCCTTCTTAGCAGAACCCCCTTCTCCCGCCGCCGACTGGGACAGCGGGGATAGAACGTCAGTATGCCCCCGACCGCACGGCGGACGATGTCGACGATCCGGACTTGGGAGCGGCCGCCATGGAAGACGCCGTCGTGGGGGACGACGCCGAGCCCGGGGGCACAAGGCTCACCGCCAGCTTCGAGGACTGGCCGGATGATTTCAAAGCCGAAGTCGCCCCGCGTCGCCAGCCGGCGGCCGACCATCAGGGCGCGCGCTCGTCTATCGCGCCGGCTGCCGGCGGCGGCGCACAGAAGCGCCGGGCCGCTTCAGGCCTCTTCGGCAGTCGGCCGAAGAAGTCCAAAGCCTCCACCGCGGCGACCAAGCGAGACGAGGCGGCTGCGAAAGCGGCCCGCTTCCGCAAGGCGGTGAAGCAGCCTCAGGCGGTCTCAGCGTAAGTCTTCAATTGCCTTGCCGCATGCTCTTCATCATTCTCTTCTTGTTCGAGCATTCTTCTTAATTTCTTCCGCTTGCTGGACAGGGCGCCGCTTTCCCTTGAGCGTGGTCCGGGCGGCTCCGTAGTTGGGATGGCTGGAGGTTCTTCAAGCTCCCGCCGCGTGGACCCCCACGTCGACCTCAGGGAGGCCACAGAGCAGAACGCCTGTGAAGCGCGGGAGGAGCGCGAGGCGGCGGAGAAGGCGGCTGCCCAGGCGGCAAGGGAGCAGGCCGACGCGGCAGCCAAGGCCCAGACGGAGGAGGCAACCGCGGAGTCGGAGGCGGAAGGTTCGCGCAACCAGCCTCCGCTGCTCACCATTGCCCTCCGAGCTGTGGCCCCGACACCCCATTGCCCTTGGCGGAGGAGATCGTCCAAGACCCGCCGCTGATGGAGAGGGGGGAAGACCCCGTGGCCTTTGCGAGGAGAGCGCCGCCAGCAGCGCCAACCGGAGCGGGCCAAGGAGGCCAATCGTCAGTGGCGCCAGAGGGGCCGACCGGGGGTGAGCCAGAGAACAGAGCCGGCCTCGACGTACAGCCGGTGACGGGCCGGCGCGCGGGGGGAGGCGCTGCTCCACCGGAGTTGCGCCGAGTCATGGGCGCAGTCCAGTCGGCGGAAGATCTGGAGGCAGCCAGCACCGCCACGTCCGAGTGGACTCCCAGCGGAGGGACTGGCAAGCTGAACATGGCGGCTCAAGGGGTCCGGAGCCGGCTGCAAGCTCAGGCCGCCCTGCTGCAACAGTTCACCCAGGAGTTCCTGTCGACGCGAGCCACCATCCGGGTGAGTCTTTCATTCTTGGCCACTTTTGATTTCTTGATTTCTTCCGTGGGGGCGCGTCAGCGCACCCACTGGGTGTAGTCCCCGAGATTCGGGCCGACTGCTGCACAGTCGGGTCGGATCTTTCTCGACGGCTACCTTACTTTGCTTTTTGTCTGAACTTTCAGGAATATCACAACCTCCATGCTGCCGCCTTCAACTCCCAGGCTCGGGAGTTGAGCCGGAGGACAGACGACCTGGCCGACAGCCAAAGTAAGTATGTCTCCTATGGGGGCGCGTCAGCGCACCCACTGGGTGTAGTCCCCAAGATTCGGGCCGACTGCTGAGGAGTCGGGTCAGATCTTTCTTGACGACTCTTTCCTTATTGGTTTTTTCTTTTTCTTTGTCTTCAGGGGCCAACACCGACTTGAGGAAGGAGCTCAGCGAAGCGAAGGCCGCCCTTCATACCAAGGAGGCCGAGTACGCCGCCTTGGTCCAGGAACGGGATCGCCTAGCCAAGAAGCTGGCCGACCAAGAGGAGAGCCACAAGGCGGCCCTGCAGGCGGCGCAGGATAGAGAAGCCGCCTTGAAGGCAGAGTATGAGACCGAGGCGGCGAGCTGGGCTGAGACCCGGCGAGCCCTGGATGAAGGCTTCGGCCGGATCGAGGATTTGATCGACGGTAGGCCGCCTTCCTCGCCCCTCCCCTGCCCCTTGCCGCCTGGGTTTTTGGATTATCTTGAGCTGCTGCTTGCTTTTTGGTGCAGACTACTTCCCCGGCTACTCCGCCTTCACTGCCCAAAGCATTGAGGCCCATCACGAGGCGCGCCATCAGGCGGGGGCCAACATCGCGCCGGATGCGAACCGGATGCTTGAGGAGCAGCTCTTGGCTGTCCAGGCGCGGTTGTAGCCGGCTCATCGGATGCTTCGCCGGCTACAACATGCCGGGGCGCAAGTGTTGGCCGCCCTCTGGCCCGGCGAGACGATCCCCCGCACCCCAAGCCAAACTGCCGACTGGCTAGAGGTCGCAGTCGGTCGCTTTGAAGCTTGGAAGGCGTCGGCGGCCCGCCTTGGGGCCGGGCGGGCGTTGGATTTCATTCGGGCTTGGTACCCAGGGCTGAGCCTGGACCAGCTGCGCACTTGGCGGACGGAGGCCGATGCGGAGCTGGAGGAGGTGAGGCCGGCTATCGCCCAGAGAGCTTCGACGATCGCCGAGTGCACCGACATCAGCATTTTCGCACCCGAAATCGATGATGACGGTGTTGCTTAGCCGGAGGAGTGGTTCGGGCTGAACCCGGCGGTGGGCGAGGACTCGGCGGAGGAGATTGCCTCTAGTGACGAGGGCAAGGATGACGAAGAGGAGGACGGCGAAGACGTCGAGCCGACTGGTGGAACAACCGGCCGACCTCAGGCCGACCGTGCCTCTAGCAACGAGGCGCGTGGAAGCGTGCCCTCTGCGGGAGGCGGCAACCTAGCCGAAGTGCGCCAGCCGGCCGCTCCTTCAGCCGGCACGACCATCTCCGCCAACCAGTTCGGCTCGTCGGTCGCTCTGCCGGCTTGACCTGCCGTCTTTATCTTTCCTGCTTGTTGTCTTTTGAACAATCTTCATTAAGTTTTTGCAGTTCCACCCACTGGGGGTGTATCCAAACTATGTTGAATGCTGGCCTCTCGGAGGTCTTTTATGTAAATATTATTATGTGCATGTTTGGTTTCCATTTGCGTATGCTTTTTATCCTTAGGCTTTTTCCTTTGCCACCTTCCCTCTTTGGGGAGGCAAGTACTTGAGCTTTCTTGGATTGAAGTGAAGTGAATGGAAACCGGCCGGCCGGCTACTCTGGTAGCCATTCGGCGGTGGGAGAAAAACCGGCTTTTGTTATATTAGTCCGTTAGTCCCTAGCCGTTTTTTCGTGTGGGCGACCGTTCCTGCCTTTAACTCTTGCCAGTCGGACAGCCGGTTCTTCGAACTGCGACTTTTGGCAAGAGAAAGCTTGGGAGCCGGCACACTACTTATCTGACTGCGGGTAGGACTTCTAATATAACTCCAGTTGGCCAGTCCCCGAGCCGACTAGTCGAACCCGGTGCCGGACGGAACAAGTAAATGAAATGACAAGGTCATAAGCATGATACTTTTCATTCATAGATAAGGGATGGCAGTCCCCGAGCCCTCCTCGGGGAGCCTATTGTCTTGTACTTAATACAAAAGTTAGCGTGGTACATACTGCATTTCAACTGTAAAATCTTCGAAGGAGGTTGGCGTTCCATGGTCGTTCCGACTCCTTGCCGGAGTCGTCTCTCTTGCGTGCCTTCGGCTTCTGTGCGTCGATCAGCTAGTAGGAGTCGTTCCCTAGAGCTCTGCTGATGACGAAGGGGCCTTCCCAAGGGGCTGAGAGCTTGTGCTGGCCAGCTGTTCGCTGGATCAGCCGGAGCACAAGATCGCCCTCTTGGAAAGATCTTGGCCTAACCTTCCGGCTGTGGTAGCGGCGCAAACCCTGCTGGTAGATGGTAGACCGGCTGAGGGCTAACAGCCGGCTTTCTTCCAGCAGGTCGACGCCGTCTTCTCGTGCTTCCTTGGCCTCCGCTTCCGTGTACATGGTTACTCGAGGCGAGTCGAACTCGATGTCAGTTGGGATGACCGCCTCGGCACCATATACAAGGAAGAAAGGGGTGAAGCCGGTTGACTTGTTTGGTGTAGTGCGCAGACTCCAGAGGACAGCCGGCAGCTCATCGAGCCAACAGCGGGCTGAGCGCTCCAGAGGTACGACCAGTCGAGGCTTGATGCCGGAGAGGATGAGGCCGTTGGCTCGCTCGACCTGGCCGTTTGACTGCGGGTGGGCGACGGATGCTAAGTCCAATCGGATACCTTGGGCTGCGCAGAAACGTGCCAAGGCTCCTTTGGCAAAATTCGTGCCATTGTCGGTGATGATGCTGTGTGGCACGCCGTACCGAGTTGTTATGTCTGCGATGAACGTCACAGCAGTCGGCCCATTCAGCTTCTTGATCGGCTTTGCCTCAATCCACTTGGTGAATTTGTCCACGGTGACCAGCAAATGCGTCATGCCGCCGCGCGCCGTCTTGAATGGGCCTACCATGTCTAGTCCCCAAACGGCGAAGGGCCAAGTGAGGGGAATGGTCTTGAGTGCCGAAGCCGGCACGTGTTGCTTGGAGCTGAATAGTTGGCACCCCTTGCAATGTTTAACTAATTCTTTGGCGTCATCCAAAGCAGTCGACCAGAAGAAACCATGGTGGAAGGCTTTGGCAAGAAGTGATCTTGAGGCCGCATGGTGGCCGCATTCTCCTTGGTGAATGTCTCTGAGGATTGCAATGCCCTTCTCTTGCTCGACGCACCGTTGGAGGATTCCAGTGACACTGCGCTTGACTAGTTCTCTGTTGACGATTGTGTATGCTCCGACTCGATGTTGGACTTGTCTTTCTTCTGTTTCGCCAGCCGGCAGATCTTGGTTTACTAGGAAGTTGAGGATAGACTGAGCCCATGACGGAGCCGCGACTTCTCCTACTGCCAATGTGGCTACTGCTACCAGGGTGGGCGGGACGGCTATCGCAGTCCCCAAGCCGGGTGTGGCAGTCCCCCAGCCGGTTGCCGAAGTCCCCGGGCTGGCTGCGGGAGTCTCGGGGTCGCCTGCTTGGCTCTTCGAGCCGGACCCGGCCGCATCGGGGCTAGGCGGCACGAAGATGGAGTCGGACTCTGGAGATGGCTTGATAGATGGCTTGAGGAGGCATTGTAGAGCGACGCCGGTTGGTATTGCTTGCCGAGTAGAGCCTATTCGAGCCAGGGCATCGGCTGGCTCGTTGTCGGCTCGCGGTACGTGGAGGAACTCGCATCCTTCAAAGTATCCGCTGAGTTGTTGGACCAGGAAGCGGTAGCTCGCCACGTAAACATGAGCGTTTCTGCCGAGCTGCTTGAGGAGGCACTTCTGCATGCAACGCTGAAAAGTGGCACCGGCATTTCTCAAGCCGAATGTCATAGTCAGGTAACAGAAGGCTCCAAATGGCGTGATGAAGGAGGTCTTCAGGCGGTCGTCCGGATCCAGCTTTATCTGGTGATATCCGGAGTAAGCATCCAAGAAACTCAACAGCTCGCATCCGGCTATGGAGTCTATCACTTGGTCTATCCTTGGTAGGGCAAAGAGATCTTTGGGGCAGGCCTTGTTGAGGCTTGTGTAGTCTATGCACATGCGCCACTTGTTGTTCTTCTTTAGCACGAAGACCGGGTTGGCGAGCCACTCTGGGAAGAAAACTTCCATAATGAAGCCGACTGCCAAAAGCCGGGCTATCTCCTCCCCTACAATCCTGCGTTTCTCCTCTGACAGTCGGCGAAGCGGTTGTTTGACTGGCTTTGCGTCTTCTCGAACGTGTAGTTTGTGCTCGGCGAATTTCCTCGGAACACCCGGCATGTCCTTGGGGGACCATGCGAAGATGTCCCGATTCTCACGGAGGAAATCGGCGAGCTTGCCTTCCTATTTGCTGTTCAGGTTTGCCCCAATGACGGCAAACCTCTCTGGGCGCTCGGGGTCAAGAGGTATCTTCTTCGTCTCCTCGGCCGGCTGGAAAGATCCTTGAGCATCATGCTCCTTGGGGTCGGGGGACACGGCCGACTGCTTGCCGGCTATGGCCACGACTCGGTCCAACATCTTCTTTTCCTCGGCAATCACAAGGGACTCGGCCAGCCGGCTGCTGGCTGCCGCGCACTCAGAGGACTTCTCGTAATCGCCAGCTACGGTGATGACGCCTTTGGTGCTTGGTATCTTCATCTTGAGGTATGCATAGTGGGGAACTGCCATGAATTTGGCCAAGGCAGGTCGGCCAAGCAATGCATGGTAAGGGCTCTCCAGGTCCACCACTTCAAACTAGATCGCTTCCCGGCGGAAATGCTCCTTGTCCCCAAAAAGTACATCGATCTTGATCTTGCCAATGGGGGCGCAGGATAAGCCAGATACGATGCCATGAAACACTGTCCGAGTAGGCATGAGCTGCTTCGTCTTGACGTTTAGCTTCTCCAGGGTGTCACGGTACAGTATGTTGATGCTGCTCCCGCCTTCTATCAACACACGGGAGAAGCGGGCGGCGCGTCTGTCCATTGCAAGGGTGGCTTCCAGGACCAAAGCATAAGAGCCGGGAGACGACATCACCGCTGGATGGTCGGCCCGGCTCCAGCTGATGGGCTTTTCTGACCAATGCATGTGCCCGGCGGGGTTGGTAGCGACCGCGCTGACTTCCGGGTGCTCTCGGCGTTTGCTGCACCGGTCTTTGGGCTGGCTGGTAAAGACGATGTAGGTTGCTTGCTCGTCGGGGAATTCGTCGTGCATGGCTCCGACTGCAGGCTGAGCGGCCGGAGGCGGCGGGCTGGCAGGCGGAGGCGGCACGAGCCCCTCGCCCTTAGAGATTCGGGTGAGCCAATGTCACTTCCGGGTTGTGTGGTTGGACGGCTTCGCGCCGTTGTGAAACTTGCACGGGGCGTCGAGAGTTTGCTTGTAGGAGAAGGCCGGCTGCCAAGCCGGCCGGCCGCCCTTGGGTTTCTTGGGCGCGGGCCACCCTTCAGGCGGCATGTCTTCAACTGTGGCCACCTGCCGACTGGCGGGAGGCGGCGCGGGGCCCTTGCGCTTGTGGTTGTTCGAGTGGGGGCGTCGGCCGGAATCCCCAGCCGGCGTCTTGTGCGCCGGGTTAAGTACTTTCCCGGACGCGTCTACCCGAAGCTCGGTCTTCATCGAGGAGTCGGCGGTGGCGTACTTGTCCGCTATGTCCAGAAGCTCGTCGAGGGTAGTCGGCTCATCGCAGAGGAGCTTGTGCTTGAGGAGGGTGCCTTCTCGGCATCCGGCTGTGAAGTATTCTATGGCTTGCACCTCGTGCACCCCTTCGCAAGAGTTGCGGAGCTCGGCCCAACGCGTGAGGTAATCGCGAGTGGACTCGGCGGGGCCTTGTACGCACAAGGAGAGCTGTCTGGGCTTGGGAGCCCGCTTGTAGGTGTTGGTGAAGTTGCGGATGAAAGCTTCGGTGAAATCTAGCCAGCTGTTGATGCTGAGAGGCTTGAGGCTGTTGAGCCAGGTTCGCGCCGTGCCTTGCAGCATGAGGGGCATGTACTTCACGGCAACGTGACGGTTGCCGTTGGCTATGCTGACCGCCGTGGAGTAGTCGATCAACCAATCTTCCGGCTTCACGGAGCCGTTGTACTTGGGCATGTCTCTTGGGAGCGAGAACCCTTTGGGGAAGGGCTCGTCGCGGATGCGGGGGCCAAAACAAGGCGGGCCGACATCGTCTTCTTCTTCCAGCGCCAGGGATCGCGCCAGGCGGTCGATCCGATGCCGAGCATCGTTCTCGCTGACTCCTTCGCGGCGACCTAGTCGGCCGCTGAGAGTCGGGTGCGCCACTGGCGGCGGGGTGGGATATCTCTCTCCACGGGGTCGAGGCAGAGGCGGGTTGCCCCACCATTCCATGGCTCGGGGATGGCCGTCCGCGTCTCGCTCGATGGAGATTCGGGTCCGGCTACGGCTGGCAGCCGACTCTTTCTCGCGCCACGCATGGGTGTTGCTCGTAGCCGGCGTTCGGGACGTCGCGCCGTGATCTCGGTGCGGGGGAGGGCTTCCCGCGCGAGCGTCTGCTTCGTGACGCAGCGCGGCTGCGTCGATCAGTTGCTGGATGCGCCGGGTCTTGTGGGGAGGTCTTCGGCCTCCAAGCCGTCCAACTCGTCTACGGCCGCCTGGGCGACACGCAAGTTCTCGAGCGGAGTGGCATAGACCGGGCGGTCAACTCCCAGCGTGTCAGCGATGACGGCGCCGCGTTGCTTGACAAGGCCGGCCCGGCTTGGCCCGCCTGGGGCCGGCGTGACGAAGGCGGCACGGTCAGCTTCTCGCTGGTAGGCCTCAGTGAGGCATCTTATGGAAGCCAGCCTCCGGCCCTCTGCGAGGAGGGCGAGGCGGCGTGCCTCCAGTGCTTCGTCATCGGCATCAGCTGGGAGGGGGGGTGGACAAGTCATGGGCCGCCGCGTGCGGGGCGTCGTGGGCGCTCTCGCCGGCCGGGCTGCCGTGGCCGACAACCATCACTTCGGTGGTGACAACGTCACCGCCACCGGCTCGGGGAAGCGGGTCGTCGTAGATCGCGATGTTGGTGGGGAAGGCGTCGAACAAGGACATGTCGGAGTCGACAGGCATCGGGTCGGTGGAGCCAACCGACTCCAGGTCCACAGCGGGCTCGCTGGAGACATGGAGCTGGCTGAGAAGGTTGGCAAGATGGTCGGTGCCCGCATCGGAGGTGAGCTCGTCGGAGATGAGGGTTTCGTCGAGGAGTTCGGCGAGGCTGCTCGCCGCGCAGATGCTGGTGACGCCTTGCAGTGCGTCGTGGCAAGCGCCATCGGGCGTGCCGGGCTGGCTATGCTCGCGGGGGAGGAAGAGGGTTCCCGTCCAGAACAGGTCTCCGGACGACAGTGCACCTGGCCCCAAGGTGGGCGCTAAATGTCGGGTGGTAGGTGCGACATATGCCAACGGGTGGCTTATCATTGTGGGAGCCAGTAAGACATCGCCGGTGCCTGGAAACGGGATAAGGCGAAGACATGCACACCGGCGGATCTTACCCAGCTTCGGGGCTCTTCGTGGAGATAACACCCCTACTGCTGCTCTGCGGGGTCTCCGCATGATCACTAGATGAACGAGTAGCTACACAATGCTCCTTGAGCTGTTTGGTGTGAGGGGGAAGAAGGGCACGACTAGCCTGCTTCCTCTCCTTGTGTGGTGTCTAAGACTAGCAGGGGGTCAAACCCTTTGCATGGGTGCCCCGGGGGGTTTATATAGGCCTACCCCCGGGGGTACAATGGTAATCCGACTAGGCGCGGGGCCCAGCCGTTTGTGACTACACTCGCCGGCTTCTGCGCCGGCTGCTGGGGCCCGCCGACTAGTGGGTCCCGCCGGCTGCCGGCCCCTTGGTCGACAGGCAGGCCCCACCGTCCAGGGCCCGGTCGGCGGCTGGTTACTGTGGCTCCATCTTGGTGACGTGCGCTTCATCGTGGTAGGCGCGGCTACAGTGCCGCCGCCCGTCAGGCGATCGCTGTAGCCTCACCGCGTCTTATCTCCTTAATGGGGCGTCTTCTTCAAGGGAGGTGGCAAGCCGGCTGCGGGGAGCCGGCTCTGTCTTGGGCCGACTGGTTGGAGGCGTGGCCGCCTTCGGGCGTCTCTCTGCCCGAAGGGGCCCACCATCTGTGGGCCACGCTGGCGGCCCGTCGTGGGTGACACCAAGGTCAACATGGCAATAGTGCCGCGCTGGACGGGTCATGCCTACTCCGTACGACGCACTGTGCCAGGCGTGCTCCGGGATTCTAGGGTGGCAGGCTTCACTGTAGCCACGCCCCATCGCACCACTGTTAGGTGGGTGCAAACTTTGAGGGTACGGTCTCGACCGCTTTATGGGAGCCGGCTTCTTGGAGTCGGCCTCCTCATGGCCGGCTTCTTGGAGTCGGCATCTTGGAGCCGGCTTCTTCGAGTCGGCCTCCCATGTTTTTCTTCATGAGGAGTAAAGTCGGTCCGCCTTCTTCGAGCTGGCCTGGGCGACAGCCAGCAAGGGGAAGGCGGCCCCATGTCTTGGATTCCTAAGAGCCGGACGGGCTCGTAATTTTTTCAAAAGGGCGAGGGGAAGCCGGCTAGGCTACCCATGGCTATTTACTCCGACACTAATGGTGCACTACTGTCTGGTATACTAATGGCGCACCAGGGGTGCGCCATTAGTATTAGTTACTAATGGCTTGATGATAGTGGCACACCTGTAGTGCGCCATTAATGGCCAAAACAGGTGCCCCACTAGCAGGCCTTTTCCTAGTAGTGCCAGATGAGCCCTCCCGATGAAGATAGGGCTTGGCGGCGGTTCTGTATCGTAAAACACAATGAATCCTTCTCTCTGAATTTTTCTCCCCGAACGTGAATATATAGAGTTGGAGTTGACATCGGTGGAGTCTCAGGGGGCCCACGAGGCAGGGGGCGCGCCCCAGGGGGGCATGCCCTGCACCCTCGTGGACAGGGTGTGGGGCCCTTGATGCTGATTCTTTCGCCAGTATTATTTTTTAATTCCAAAACGTGTCTCCATGGATTATCAGGTCATTCCAAGAACTTTTATTTCTGCACAAAAATAACACCATGGCAATTCTACTGAAAACAACATCAGTCCGGCTTAGTTCCATTCAAATCATGCAAGTTAGAGTCCAAAACAAGGTCAAAAGTGTTTGGAAAAGTAGATACATTGGAGACATATCAAGCATCAAGTGTTGATGGTCAACAAGACCACTAGTTTCAAGAAGAAGGGCAAAGGGAAGAAGGGGAACTTCAAGAAGAATGGCAAGCAAGTTGTTGCTCAAGTGAAGAAACCCAAGTCTGGACCTAAGCCTAAGACTGATTGCTTCTACTGCAAAGGGACTGGTCACTTGAAGCGGAACTACCCGAAGTATTTGGCGGATAAGAAGGATGGCAAAGTGAAAGGTATATTTGATATACATGTTATTGATGTGTACCTTACTAATTCTCGTAGTAGCGCCTGGGTATTTGATACTGGTTCTGTTGCTCATATTTGCAACTCAAAATAGGGGCTACGGATTAAGCGAAGATTGGCTAAGGACGAGGTGACGATGTGTGTGGGAAATGGTTCCAAAGTCGATGTGATCGCAGTTGGCACGCTACCTCTACATCTACCTTCAGGATTAGTATTAGACCTGAATAATTGTTATTTGGTGCCAGCATTAAGCATGAACATTATATCTGGATCTTGTTTGATGTGAGACAGTAATTCATTTAAATCAGAGAATAATGGTTGTTCTATTTATATGAGTGATATCTTTTATGGTCATGCACCCTTGATGAGTGGTCTATTTTTATTGAATCTCAATAGCAGTGATACAAATATTCATAGTATTGAAGCCAAAAGATATAAGTTTAATAATGATAGTGCAACTTATTTGTGGCACTGCCGTTTATGGGCTTTTGGAATCACTTGATTATGAATCACTTGATGCTTGCGAACCATGCCTCATGGGAAAGATGACTAAGACTCCATTCTCTGGAACAATGGAACGAGCAACAAACTTATTGGAAATAATACATACTGATGTATGCGGTCCGATGAGTGTTGATGCTCGAGGCGGGTATCGTTATTTTCTGAACTTCACACATGATTTGAGCAGATATGGGTATGCATGTCTACTTGATGAAACATAAGTCCGAAATATTTGAGAAGTTCAAAGAATTTCAGAGTGAACTGGAAAATCATCATAACAAGAAAATTAAGTTTCTACAATCTGATCGTGGAGGTTAATATTTGAGTTATGAGTTTGGTCTTCATTTGAGACAATGCAGAATAGTTTCACAACTCACGCAACCTGGAACACCACAGCGTAACGGTGTGTCTGAACGTCATAACCGCACTTTATTAGATATGGTGCGATCTATGATGCCTCTTACTGATTTACCGCTATCGTTTTGGGGTTATGCTTTAGAGACTGCTGCATTCACGTTAGATAGGGCACCGTCGAAATCTGTTGAGACGACACCATATGAACTGTGGTTTGGCAAAAAACCCAAGTTGTCATTTCTTAAAGTTTGGGGCTGCCATGCTTATGTGAAAAAGCTTCTACCTGATAAGCTCGAACCCAAAGCGGAGAAATGTGTCTTCATAGGATACCCAAAGGAGACTGTTGGATATACCTTCTATCACAGATCAGAAGGCAAGATATTTGTTACTAAGACTGGATCCTTTCTAGAGAAGGAGTTTCTCTTGATAGAAGTGAGTGGGAGGAAAGTAGAACTTGATGAGGTAACTGTACCTTCTCCCTTATTGGAAAGTAGTTCATCACAGAAATCAGTTCGAGTGATTCCTACACCAATTAGCGAGGAAGCTAATGATGATGATGATCATGAAACTTCTGATCAAGTTACTACCGAACCTCGTAGGTCAACCAGAGTAAGATCCGCACCAGAGTGGTATGGAAATCCTGTTCTGGAGGTCATGTTACTTGACCATGACGAACCTACTAACTATGAGCAAGCGATGATGAGCCCAGATTCTGCAAAATGGCTTGAGGCCATGAAATCTGAGATGGGATCCATGTATGTGAACAAAGTGTGGACTTTGGTTGACTTGCCCGATGATGGGCAAGCCATAGAGAATAAATGGATCTTCAATAAGAACACTGACGCTGATGGTAATGTTACTGTCTACAAAGCTCGACTTGTTGTGAAAGGTTTTCGACAAGTTCAAGGAGTTGACTACGATGAGACCTTCTCACCCGTAGTGATGCTTAGGTCCGTCCGAATCATGTTAGCAATTGCCGCATTTTATGATTATGAAATTGGCAAATGGATGCCAAAATTGCATTTCTTAATGGATATCTTAAAGAAGAGATGTATATGATGCAACCAGAAGGTTTTGTTGATCCAAAAGGTGCTAACAAAGTGTGCAAGCTCTAGCGATCCATTTATGGGCTGGTGCAAGCATCTCGGAGTTGGAATATACGCTTTGATAGTGTGATTAAAGCATATGGTTTTATACAGACTTTTGGAGAAGCCTGTATTTACAAGAAAGTGAGTGGGAGCTCTATAGCATTTCTGATATTATATGTGGATGACATATTGTTGATCAGAAATGATATTGAATTTCTAAATAGCATAAAAGGATACTTGAATAAGAATTTTTCAATGAAAGACCTCGGTGAAGCTGCTTATATATTGGGCATCAAGATCTATAGAGATAGATCAAGACGCCTAATTGGACTTTCACAAAGCACATACCTTGATAAAATTTTGAAGAAATTCAAAATGTATCAAGCAAAGAAAGGGTTCTTGCCTGTGTTACAAGGTGCGAAGTTGAGTCAGACTAAATGCCCGACCACTGCAGAAGATAGAGGGAAAATGAAAGTCATTCCCTATGCATCAGCCATAGGTTCTATCATGTATGCAATGCTGTGTACCAGACCTGATGTGTACCTTGCTATTAGTTTAACAGGGAGGTACCAAAGTAATCTAGTATTGGATCACTGGACAGTGGTCAAGAACATCCTGAAATACCTGAAAAGTACTAAGGATATGTTTCTCGTTTATGGAGGTGACTGTCGGTGTCAAAACCGGCAGATCTCGGGTAGGGGGTCCCGAACTGTGCGTCTAAGGATCGAAGGTAACAGGAGGCAGGGGCACGATGTTTACCCAGGTTCGGGCCCTCTTGATGGAGGTAATACCCTACTTCCTGTTTGATTGACTTTGATGAGTATAGGGGCTACAAGAGTTGATCTACCACGAGATCGTAATGGCTAAACCCTAGATGTCTAGCCTATATGATTATGATTGCCTCTACAGACTAAACCCTCCGATTTATATAGACACTGGAGGGGGCTAGGGTTGTACAGAGTCGGTTTACAGAGAAAGGAATCTTCATATCCGCGCGCTAAGCTTGCCTTCCACGCCAAGGAGAGTCCCATCCGGACATGGGGAAAGTCTTCCGTCTTGTATCTCCACGGCCCATTAGTCCGCCCATATCACAAAGCCCGGATGCCCGAGCACCCCATAATCCTAGACTCCCTCAGTAGCCCCTGAACCAGTCTTCAATGATGATGTGTCCAGCACACAGATTGTCTTCGGCATTGCAAGGCGGGTTCCTCCTCCAAATTCTTCAAAGTAATTGATCACCAGTACTGTTCCGGCTTTGTACAACAGTCATACCTCTGAATCACAAGGGCAGAATACAGATAAGTTCTGTCCTCTAAAGATTTTACTGGTGAGACATTACGTCCAACCATTTTATTATTTCAAACCATTTTTCAGCCTCCCGTTTCTTGTTTCGAGATGCAACCACCGACGACACATCCTGTCAAAGGAGAGATCGTGCCCCCTTATTACGGGATTCTCATCAATACGGGTTTGGGAAATCCAACCGTGCCGTTTCGCACGACCCCTTGGAAATAGGAGATCTTTAAGGCTCGCAGGGGACACATGATATTCACTGCCTTTATAAGGAGATAAGATTCCCCCTTTTTACCCCACGCCTTCCCCTTCCTTGGGTCATTCATCCTCAAGCTCCAGCGCCCAAGCTTCAATCCTCTCCGTTCCCAGAAAGTACTCCATCCATGTTTGGATCCAGAGCGTAGGGCAAGTGGATGGCTTCCTCTGTCACAGAGAAAAACATCAAGGAACTCCAAGAAGTGGGGTACCTGGCCAAGGAGATCGCCCACCGGCTCCCAGCCAAAAAGCAGATCATACCCACACCAAATCTCGGCGAGAGGGTAGTGTTTATCCCTCATTTCCTTTGTAGACTGAGGTTTCCCCTTTATCCTTTCGTCCGCGGCCTAATGTTTTACTACGGGCTAGATTTCCATGATCTAGCCCCAAATTCCTTCCTCGACATTTCGGCGTTTATCATCGTATGCGAGGCATTCCTCCACATTTCCCCCCACTTTGGCCTATGGCTCAAGGTCTTCAATGTGAAGCCAAAAGTGGTGGACGGCCAGCACACGGACTGCGGTTGTGCTATGGTGAGCAAACTTCCCAACGTCACTTGGCCCAAGGGCACCTTCGTGGAGACTGTGAAGGGATGGCAGCAGGGTTGGTTCTATGTCATAGAACCCCGTGACTCCACATGGGCTGCTCCTACGGAGTTCAAGTCCGGACCCGCAATGCGGCTGGCATCTTGGCTCAACAAGGGCCTAGGTTGGGCATCGTCTGACGAGGTGATGATGCTGCAGAAGCGTATCAAGATCATGGTAGATAAAAATAGCAGCCTCGTCAGCGTGACCCAGGTGATGCTCTTCCGCTGGATTCTCCCCTGTCAGGCGCGTCAAGAGTTCATGTGGGAGTTCAACCCGGCCGGTCCCCGGACCCTGCAGCTATTCTTCGGCACAAAGCATGAAGACATGTGGAAGCTGCTCTTCAAGACCCAGAAGTGATGGCTGGAGACAACCGAAGACGTTGGTTACGATAGCATCCACGCTGCGACCCCCGTAAGTTCTTTGATAACCTTACTTTGTGAGTCCAAGGAGCACACTAAATGCTCCATTTACTTTTCCAGGGCTGGAGAAGAAAGCGGAACGGATTCATTGTACGGCTCCGCTGGCCGAAGACTCAGCTATTCCTCTATTGACAAGGATGCTGGTCCTGGCGCCATACTAGGCGCCGGAAAAGAAATCCAAGGAGAAGGTGTCGGTGTCAAAATCAGCGGATCTTGGGTAGGGGGTCTCGAACTGTGCGTCTAGGGTTGATGGTAACAGGAGACAGGCACTACTAGGGAAAACCCTAGCAATAGCGCTGGTTTTGTGCTCACTAGTAGCGCGGGTAGGCGCGCTACTAATAAGGCGCTACAGCTATTGCTTAGCAGTAACGCGTGCCGCACGCGCTACTGCTAGGACAAATAGCTGCAGCGCTTGTTCACTCCCACGCTGCTGCTAATGTAACTACTGGCAGCGTGTTTTCTTTCCATCGCTACTAGTATTGTTTTTTTTTATTTCTTTTTATTTCTTTTTATTTTTTTATTTTTAGTGTATTTATGCGCCATTGTACAAATATTGGTACAATACCAGTTATGAGGTTTACATCATTATGTCCATAACAGTGTGTCAAATGAAGGTGGATTAGGTTCAAGTGGAGGCAATATGTGGTGCATGTCAAAAGTATACTACTAATCCAAACTTAATCTAGTTTGGACTAGTAGTACTTTCGATGTGCACCACATGTTGCCTCCACTTGAATCTAATCCGCCAGCACAAGCTATTTAATCATCATCATAATCATTAGCACCAACAATATTTATTTAATCACCCCTAACACTAGCTAATAATAATCATCAGTCATTACCACCAACATTAGCTATTTTATCATCATAGTAATAGTGTAGCACAGCATCATCCTCAAACTCATTTCTAGCTAATCACTCCTGCTGCTCTCTCTTAGGTAAAACAACATAAAACATGTGTAGCTCTCCTCCTTGATCAAGTTGGAGCATGCAGATGAACCTGTCTCCTAATTTTGGGGAGCACATCTGTTTGCTTCCCCCTAGTACTTGTCTGCGCTCCCCCATCACATATCTGGTCCAGTCTTGCACTATTAAGCATTCACCGCTGATCTTGAATGCACTAAAGTAACATGTAGGATATCTTGGCCGTAAGCTAATAATACTCATGGTACCTTTAGTCTCGATCCCATAAGGCACAGCATTCATCGGGAGTCCCTATTGAAGAACATCGTATGGTCACATACTTAGCAATGAAGTTTAGCTTCACAAATAATGTATGGAAAAGATGCACTGAGGAGAAATAGTAAAAATCGTACCATCCTTCCTAAATAGATGTGACCGTAGTTCATGACGAACACTATTGGTCGCACGTTTTTAGTACTAAGATTTCTAAGTCCAGGAAGAAAATTTGTCTTGACGGTATCAAGATCCTCAAGCCATGAAACATAATGACTTAGCTCCTCGCAGTTTAGTTCAGCCCCAGGACAGTAGTAGGTCCTGTCTACCAAGCGCTGGACATGTTTGCTTGCACCGAAATAAGCTGACAATACAAATTAGTTGTCAACTATTTTTGAATAAACAATATCAAAGACATAAATATGGTTGAGAAACTTACATTTTGGTGTAACTAGAGGCGTCTGGACATCGACCCAGATGTCGGTATCACCTTCAATATCATCTTCCGGACGAATATCAAAGGTGATAACCATATCAGGCTCAAATGCATAAGTCTTGCATAGTGCTCGCCATGTTTTGCATCCAAAATAGGTGTAGTCGTCTGAATTGTATAATTTTGCGTGGAAAATATAACCATGCTCGGTCTTCAAATAAACTTTCTTTACCTCCATAGTATGACTGAAACCTATCTTATCCAATACAAAAACTCTTGCATGGCAGGGGATACGCTAGTAGAATAGTAAAAAAAATATAAGTTGAAGCAAATGAAGCAGATGTCATGCTTAATTACGAAAAAAGACTTGTCGTTGTGACTTACTGTATTCACATCGAAGTTCTCGTCCAGCTTGATGCTGAAGCGCCTATCATCATCTAGGAAGATTCCATCGCACAGGCCGCGCTCGTCTTTGCAGTATTTGCAAATACCGAATTCCTTTTTGTCGTCAGACATTTCCTATGTTCATAGTTAAAACATTAATTGAAAATCGATAAAAGACAACTACCAAGATACTCAACACACAAATCCCGGGCACTCGATATTTCCTACATATTCTGGCAAAAGTCATGCCAAAGTTCACGGAAAAATCCGGCATGACCTTTGCTAAAATAGGATATATCGAGCGCCTGAAATTTGCCGGAACAGAAATGAATCAACACTCCGGCAAAACATAGGCCACTCGGAGGTGTAACCTGCAAACATGACCGACCACTTGGATATTGAGCAACACAAGATATACATTTCAAAATATCTTATAAGACTCAAATTAGCATGCATTCAATAAGCAAAAGTAAATCATCTCATGCGTCCGTACATCATCGAATATTATCAGTAATACATCCCGAATAGTGTCATACATATAACATCACTAGTACAACTAAAACCCTAGCACGCGACGGGTATCGGCGCGGGCGGTGGACACCCACAGAGAAGGAACCATCACGGGATCATAGCTCCAGTGAGATCCCTGGAGAACCTGCCAGGTATTGGAGAACCTGTGCTCCAACGCAAACAAGTAGCGACGGACGTGCGCGTCCTCCTCACTGACACGGTGACGCACCACCTCCGCGGAGTCCTCGAGCCTCTGGACCATCACTGGCCCACGGGACCGCCACCAAAGAAGGTTCGGGTCAATGACAGGCTGGCTCCTCACCAACCTACGCTCCCCGGTAGGTAGCGCCTCCCAGTACCACCCCGGCGGAGCCCAGTCCCGGACATGGCCCATCTGGTCAAGCAGGTGTCGTCCTCCGCTGACTCGACGACGAGGATGCGAGATAGGCATCGTCCACGTCGATGCGGGAAAATTGCTTTAACTAAAAAAATAGCAACAAGTTGTTACTAACTAGTTCTATTAATTCAACTAGTTCTTGCTAAAAATAAACTTACTATAAATAAAAATATTCTAGTACCTAATTAGTACCTAGTTCTTACTAACTAATTAGTACCTAAGAACTACTGCCCTAATTACCATCTAATTTGATGAACCTATAGGGGTGGAAAGTGGTAGAAACCCTAACTAATTTGATGGAGGTCGAAACCCTAGGCAGAGGTAGGGGAGAGGGAGGAGCAGGCGTGCTCACCTCGGGTGCCTGCGACGAGGGAGGGGCAGG